>NC_056741.1:946288431-946318812 GCF_019279795.1 Protopterus annectens
TCTATGGAATGTTTGTGCAGGTCAAAGATAGGCAAGGAGTTAGATGCTTAGTGATTTTTTTTTCTGAAGTTCCAAAAAAACATAGTTTTACTCTTCATGGGGCTGAAATGTACTTTATGGTATATGAGCCATTGGTGGAAGTCATGTAAGTCTGAGTGGAATCGGCAGTGAATGTTGGCGTGAGAGTGACCTGATCAATAAATGACCATGCCATCAGCATAGAGAATAAGTGGGAGATGAAGGGGGGTTACAAGGAAGTTTTTACTGAATATGAAGAAGAAGAGGGCCAAGAATGGATTCTTATGGTACACGAGTCTACTTCACTTTGTTGAAAAACCTTTTTTTTAATGCCTTTTTGTAGAATCCTATTTGTCGAAGCCTTAATCCATCAAAAGTTAATTTAAGTGAAATTTTTCCCAGAGGAAAAAACACTTGGCCATCATTGGGAATTTGTCCTTATACCCACTGTAGTGCAATCTCAGAATTGATAAATTTAGTTAGGAGAGCAGCCCCCCCTCATGTTAAGGGTGTGGGAGGCACTCCCCCCCTCCTGGGTGGGTTTTAAAATTTCATGAATTTTGTGAGGTTCATTTGGTTGGCCAAGTGTTAGATTAACGTTTGATGGATTAAGGCTTTGACAAATAGAGTACGACAAAAAGGTATTCAACAAATGGGTTTTTCGACAAAGCAAACTAGACCTGTGGTACATTGGTGCAGATTCTGATTGTTAGAGGTATTCAACAAATGGGTTTTTCGACAAAGCAAACTAGACCTGTGGTACATTGGTGCAGATTCTGATTGTTAGAATTCTATTTTAACTCTGAAGTTTCTGTCTATGAGAAAGTTTTTAAGCCAGGGAGTGGTGTCTGGACTGATAGTAGTTTCAATATAGTGGTCAATGATATAAACTGCCTTTGCCTGCTCTATAAGTAGGGCACCTGTAAGGAAGCCACCATAAGAGTTTAGCAGGATGTCATTAGTTAGGGACCAAATTGCTGTCACAGTACTTCATCCAGGCCAGAATCCATATTGTTTGGAGGAGAGCGGGTGGTACTGCTGAACATATAGTGAAAGTTTGATGTCAACAATATTTTCAAGACGTTAGAATTGAATTGGGAAAATGGATATTGATCAAATTTGAGAGTTATCTTTTGGTAGGGATTTAGTTAGACTAGTTCTCCAAATCCGTGGTATGCTGCTTTGTGTGAGAGATAGATTATATATATGTGGATGACGGCAAGACATAGATGTTCTCTGCAGTGATATATGAATCAGAGGTTTATGTTGTAAGGTCCAGGAGGAGTGTCAGTATGGAAATATTTTAAAAACATTTTAAATATAGACGTTTTTGGGATGCATGTATTTGAAGTGGAAGAGGGGGATGAATGGTGGTAGAGTGGGCAATGCATGATCTGTGGGGGGTGAGGAGGTTATCAATGGGAGATTGCTAAATTCTTTATGTAAATCTTCTGGAGAATGTTTTGAGTGGTGTTTGTACACAGGTTTTTGTGAGGAGGTTTTCTTCTTTTAAGTAGATTAACCTCTTTCCAAAAGTGTTGAGGGGATGTAAGAGTGTAATTTATTTGTTTTGAGATTTCTTTTGTACCTTCTGATGGACTTCTTGGCTAGGTTAAGTAAGACCGAAAAGGAGGTGCTTGCCAGTTGTGAGGTCTTATTTCTTTGTTTTCCATGCTTCATCCCTTTGAGTTAAAAGATGTTTTAGTTCAGTTTTGGTGGGTTTATAAAGGTTGTGGATAAGTGGGAAAAAATTGTCTTTCAACTGGAGTAGAATGTTTGTTAGGTTTGCAGCTGCTATATTAGGGTCATGTACAGAGAGTATATGGTTCCAGTTGTGTGCTATGAAAAAAGTTCTGAGTTTGTCTATATATGTGCTACTCTGGTTTCCGAAGGCTTTTAATATTGGGGGAATTTTGTAGGATGGTTGACAATTGTAAAGGTGATTGGGCAGTGTCTTCTTAGTGATGGGGCAGAATGTTTATTTTGGAGATGGAGTTTGGTATGTTTGTAATAATTAGGTTAAATCTTGAGCATTGTAGGATCTGAGGATAGGTCTTGTTGGGTCTTTTATGTGTTGAAGAAGACCTAGATCTACTTGGAAAGTACCCATGTCAGATGGGCCAAAATAATTAAGATTGAAGTCACCTGGAATGATTATGTTAATACTTTTGGGACAGTTATTACATATGTTAGTGATGAGTGCTTTGAATTTATTTAGGGAAGAAGTGGGTGGCAGGCTGCAACAATTAGTAGTGGTTTGCCTTAGTGGGTTGGAAATTTTAGGAAAATCTAGTTAGGACTGGAATCTGAGAAGGAGCTTTCTTGGGCAATGACTTTTGGATTTAGGTCATTTTTGTGCATAATTAAAGAGCATCCACCTGCTTGTATGATTGGTCTAGCATCATTGACATACCTGTATAAGGTTAGAAAGTGCAGGAAGTTGAAGTAGTCTTGTTTGACCCAGAATTCAGTGACTTCTAGAATGTCTGGGTTGTAATGGGAAATAATAGCGTTTATGTAGTCTATTTTTCTTCTAATGCTATGTGTACTGAGGACAGCATAGATCAGTGGAGGAAAAATGAGAGCAGTTCTGATGTTGAAAAAATGTAGTTGTTGGGTCTTGATTGGGTTCATTGTTACTCTTTCGGAGTATAAAGATTATGGTGTATAGTTGGAAGGAAGCTTTTGGTGTTTTAAGCAGACAGAAAAATGTAGAATGTCTGGGTTGTGATGGGAAATAATAGCATTTATGTAGTCTATTTTTCTTTTAATGCTATGTGTACTAATGACAGCATAGATCAGTGAAGGAAAATAGAGAGCAGTTCTGATGTTGAGAAAAAGGGGTTGCTGGGTCTTGATTGGGTTCATTGGTACTCTTTAGAAGGAGTGTAAAGATTATGACGTATAGTTGGAAGGAAGCCTTTGGTGTTTTTAAGTAGACAGAAAAATGTTTTCGTAGTTATATAAATGGTTGATATTGACAGAGGTGAGCTGGAGAGTGGGTTTGGTCTGAGTTGTGGGGGGTTGTGGTCTGTTGATGTGGAAGTTATGGACATGGGGTAATACATGGTGATGTGATATTTGGGTGTGTAAGTGTTTGGTGAAGATGTTTGGTATTGGTTATAATGGGTGTGGGACATGAAGAGGAAAGAAGGAAGTAGAACAGGGTAAGTTGTGGAAAGAGGAACATTTTACTGATTGTATGTGTGCTATGTTTGTACAGGAAGGTGTAGTGGGAGTTAAGACTTCCAGTAATATTGCAATACTATGAGGCCAGATAAATAAGAGGGTTATTTGGTTTTAGAGTAGTGTCTTTCTAAGAGGTGTGGCTTGAGGGTGTGACAGTAGATGTAGATCAGAACAAATATGGGTGGTTGGGGTGACTGGGGAAATGGGGGTGGAAGGCGAGCAGAGTGGAGTATAGCTCCTACTTTATTGGGATTTAATCAGTCAAGGCCTGTGCTTAGCAGTGAGCTTAAGGCTAGGCAAAATGCATGAGTTGTTCAGAAATGAGAACTTGAAGAAAAAGAGTAGAGGTAATTGTATGACACTAAATTTGCGTATGTTATTCCATCACTTTAATGGGGTAGGGTAACCATAAAAGGAATCTGCTTATTGAGATACAATCTTTTTGAAATGAAGAGTCAAGCAAAGAGCAACCATGGAAATTCCCCCTGCCTTAACATAGTTATAAAAACAGAAAGTAGAAGAGTAAGATACAAAGCACAACTGGCAGGATCCATGGAAAATTTACCGTTTTTTTTCTTTTTGCTTAATTTTCCTTTGCTAAGGTGCCTGTGGGATGAGTTTGGGTAGAATCCACTATACAGCTGATATTTGTTTACAGTGTGAGGGCAGATCCAGGTAGCCTGGCAAAGATGTGCAATATCTGAGGGAGGAAAAGCCAACAGTATAAAACTAAGATGTGGGGAAGTTCATTTAAAATAGAAGGAAGAAGAGAAATAGTTTTGTTTTACTTCAGAAATTCTATGCAAAAATGAGTTTAACCTGAGAGTCATGTGACTACTTCAGAGCAGATATGTAAACTAATGCAGGACAACAAACCTCTAAAGTTTTAAATTTAAAGTGTACCATTATAATTCATCAAAATATATTAAGTAAAAATTAAGCCTGAGACACTGTTTACTTCATGCAAAGAATTCATACAAGAAATAAATGAACAGTGCAAGCTTGTAACTAAAAAAATAAAATCCTGTAACACAGAACTGAAACAACTATCCCTAATATGCTCTAATATCATTTTTTTCCAATCTGCATTTCAGAGTGAAAAAAAATAAACATAGTTCAGCAGGTCTTAGCATACTTTTCTTGGTGAAGCAAACAAAATAACATCAAAAACATTTCCATGATAGTGCTATAAAACAGCTATTTTAACTAAAAATGTACAGTTTGTCAGCTTTTTACATGTTTACAAGCTCTAGTGGAGGAAGTGTGAGATTGCTTATTAGTATATTTTTTACATTCTAGGAAGATATAAAATATGATCAAGTGACTCATTCTACCTGGTTTGTTATGTGTTTGCAAAATGGACTGCAAACATTCACCCAAAGATTGTCGTTCTCGGCATTATTGTCTTGAACTCTACTTCAAAAATATGTAACAAACTAATGTTATAAAGGGAAGCCCAGACATCATATTTTGTAGTATGCGGGAAATCCTTTTACATTACAATTTCATGATTTAACCATACACTATAAACTAAAAAGTAAGTAATCACTAAAAACCTGTGATGCAATATTTCACCATGGTGAAATAAAGTAAATGTCATTTACATAGTTAAACCATTTATGGTCACTGATTGAAAAACAGTAACCTAGTGCAATGCTACAGTAACAAACTTACAACATACCACTGGTTTGACTGCATTTTTTTTTGCTGGTTTTGCATATGGCTAACAATGCGACAGAGGTATATAAATATCAGCTCCCTATATTTGGCTAATGTTCTCTATTTCTGTCATCTGAAGAATAGTTTGGCCACAAGAAGCAAACTTGGTAAGAGGAAAAATATTGCATAAGTGCTTAGACTAAACCCATAACAAGTCTTACATGGAAAAACTGAAAGCCCTGTCATTGTATTCTATCTCCTACAGGTTGCTGGGGGGGACCTGGGCCTGGCTTACAGGGCAGTCTTTGACCCAGCCCTGATGGAAATGTTCCACGTTCGTAAATCAAACTGCACAAGGATTCACTCACTCCAGGGATCCTAACCTAGCCTCTGACATAATTAGGTCATGCTGGAGAGATAAATACATCTCCTAGAGACTACCACTTCTTTGGAAAAAAATTCCAGTTGTGGAACAGAGCCCCTCCCTGAGCCTATTCGAAAGCAGCCTGGATCAATGGATGGGTGACCTCAAATTCACTTTTGGGGTGCTGCCCCTGTCCATCCTGAACAGAGGAAGTCATTATTAACTACCACAGATCTTTACTTCTGTGAACTTTGTACACCTAACCACTGGTAATTGGGGCAACTCGGGATAAATATGACTAGGTTTGTAAGGGCTCTAAGGCCATTAGCTTAGTAACCTTTTATGAACCTATGAACCCATGAACACAGCTGTCCTAGAAGGTTAGTTCTGCAAACAGTGGTTGTTTAAAATTATTGCAGGTGCTCCATTAGTCTACAAACCATGAGAAAGTAATATAATGTACTGTTTGGACTGCAGGCACATGACTGATTTTGTATTTTGTCAAGTGTGAGGATCTTCAGCATGAGCATCGTAACAAGATTATGTAAAGTTTTTTTTTTTTACATTAGGGCTTTAATATTATATGGCTATTACCTATTTATTACTCTTTCTATTTTTATTTTTTTAGCATTGAAAGGGTACTTTAACTAATGTGTGTGTGTGTGTGTGTGTGTGTGTGTGCATGTGTGTCTGTCTGCATGTGCTCTCGCGCGCACACACACACACACACACACACACACACACACACACACACATCTATCTATCTCTGTATATAGAGATATATCTGTATACACACACAGGCATATATATATATATATATATATATATATATATATATATATATATATATATGTAATACGTGGGGTCTTGTGTAAAATAAATTAAATATTTTCCCCTGTCAGTGTAGGGAAATGAGTTATTCTACATTCATTTATTCTGAGATTACATGAATAATCTAACTGAATCTTGGTAGGAGATTGAGCCTGTCTTGGTCTATGTGTTAGCTGTTAACTTTATTTGTAGTTTTATTTTTATTTCAAATTAAATTTGGGAGTGGAATTGTTTAGATAAGCTAGGGAATTTTGTGGCTGTATGCCTTGTCCAATGTGTAAACTCTGATTTTTAAAAAAAATATGAATATGCTGGGTTTAGATTATTTTTAGTAGAACTGATAAAACAGAAGAATGCAGATTAACATTTGATGATTTACCAAGTATAGCTCTCTGTCAAGATATTGACTCATTTGTGATTGACTCACACCATTACAATTAGAAATGAATGAAATCACATGAATATCATTGGCATTCTGAAACAATAAAACACATGCAAAACTTTTTGCATGTGGGCAAGTCTCCCTCTACCCCGTTTTATGTGTGTGTGTTTGTGTGTGTGTTCACGTTGGGGAGACAGCATACCCCTACAACACCACTAATTTTATATACTAAATCCAAATCCAAGGTTACACTATCACACCACCACAGGGAAAGGGGCAATCCCCTGTACACCGCAATTTGACTTTCTGGGAAAAAGCCTAGCAGCAGCATTCTGGTAATCACACATATGCTTGTCAGTTAATAGGGTTATGAATAAAAATGGCTCCTGACAAAGATCTATATAAACATCGGATGATGTACTCAGATTGCAGTTAAATAAAATTAAATCTACACTGTGCATTACATAAACATTTTATTGCTCCCTTTATCTGAGATCTACCGTTAGAATAGGTATATTCATCCTTAATCCTAAGAACATACCCCTTATCCCCATTATATAAATCTGTCCCAGGAATTCATTAAAGGGCCTAGCACAAGCTATATGGATCATGCTAAAAAGGGCCTACTCTCATGACATGCTAATTTGCAGTTCTGAGAAATTTTAGCTGTGAAAAGGTAAGATCTCAATATCAGCTTCAGTACCATTTCAGTACAGTTTCAATGACATGGTGGGGATGGCTGAGTTCTTGAATTACACGACATGTAGATGCCTTCCTGGTGGTGGTTCCAGGGGACAGAATACATGGCTAATTAGCATATGATTTAACACTAACTGCCACACTAGCATTCAGCACAGCCATAGGGCTACCCTATGCCATACTGCACATCTCATGTTACACACGATTAAGTATGAAGAGAAAAAATACTGGATGATAAGTTACACTTGTTACAACTGGTATTGTTGAGACAAGATGAACAATATATATATATCTATATCTATATCTATATATATATATATATATATATATATATATATATATATATATTTTGTTATATGAAATTCATGGCAAAGTAAAACTACCACAAAAGCTTACAATATCAGTCTTCCACCTTCTACAAATCTAAAGGGCATTTAAAAATATTGTTTATGGACTTGAAGTGCTATCCAACCCACTCCCTCCAATACACACACTTGTGAGGGGAGCATACAAACTGCACCATTTATGGAAACAAAATGTAGTTTTGTGGCAGAGATGCAACTCCCTAAAGGCCAACTCTTCACAACCCTCATTAGGTCAGGTCGAGAACACTACCCGTAAAGAGAGTGAGCAAATTTTACACGTTAATGCATTTCAAGCTTTCTAATTCAGGAAGAGGTCAAATAGGGTATCCATTGATTTCATCTCCCCTATTTGCAAAGCAGCCTAACATTATATTCCACAGAAGGGCAATAACGTTGAATCACTGGTTCAAGATAGTAACTGGGGTTATTGCTGAATCACAAAAAGGTAATGTGATGCATACATGGAGGTATGCACATTGAGGTACCTTTCTGAACCCCAGCCTGTGTATTTGCTGCTGGGTGTACCTGCTGTCATGCATATTCTATGCACATTACCATGCATATCCTATGCACATTACCAGAAACATCAATTTTCATACTATGTATGTCATCAAACTCCTCTACCAGTCTGAAGTCTAACTTTAATCTCATGTCTCAGATATGAATCAGTTAACAAAAATGGAAAAGTTAACTACACATGCTGTATGTACTAAAATAGTTAATACTGTTCTCTCAAATTAATGTCATCCCTAAATTAACTCATTCTCTCCAATGCAGATATTTTAAGTTTTGACTCTTAACTTCCAGTTGGCGTGGTTTGAACCTTTTAAAAAATGAAGTTGCTGCTACCTCTTATTCTGGGCCTCGTTTGCCCTATGCTAACTCCGTTATTACTCTGCTTAGCCAACACCTCTCTACTACCTACTCTCCATTTTTTAACCCTCATATTTCTTGATATCTTGTCCTTCTCCTTTGGTTTCCTTTCTTCTCAGGTTAAACTTACTTTTCAACCAATTGTCTTGACTGCTCCACACCCATTGACTGTATTTCTTCGTAAGCATATCAGACCTACTCACCTCCAAAACTAACCCAGGGCACCCCAACCCAAACTTACACTCAAACCTAAATAAGTTAACTCTCCCTACTACTGACCAAGCCCACAACTACACCAACAACCAACAAAATAACCCCAACAATACTTTCTCTTTTCAGCCCATACCCACTTTTACAATTAGAAAGCTGCTGTTCAAAAAAAAACCCTGGCTCTGCATCAGCTGACAACTTTTCACCCTAATATCAAAAACTTACAACTGATTCAGTGGTGTATCCAATAAGCATCCTAATTAATAGATCACTCTCAGAAGGTACTGTCCCAACAGTATGGAGAATGTCACAAATAACACTAATCCATAAAGGAGGGCACTCCACAGAAATATCTAATTTCTGTTGTGTACTCATCAACAATTAATAAAATATCTACTTCAAAACAACCTCCTCACTCAAACTCAGAATGGTTTTAGACCCCGATCAAAGCACATCCACTGCACTACTATCCTTCACAAATACAGTTAACCAGACCAGAGATAAAGGATAACTAGTATCTGTAGTTTTCCATGACCTCTCAAAAGCCTTTGACACAGCATCACACACTTTACTGCTAGACACACTATTCAAACTTGGATGCTCTATAAACACACTTCAGTGGTTTCAAAGTTATCCATACGATTGGAGGCAAGCTGTGATATGGTCAAACCAACTCTCCCCTTCCTACAAAACCCTACAGGAGTCCCCCAAGGGTACATCTTAGGACCCCTACTTTTCAGCATATTCAACAATAATCTATACACCTCCTCTTTCCCAGGAACATTAATTCAAGATGCAGACAACTCAACCTTAATCTATATCTCCCGTACTCACCAAGAAATGTAAATCAAAACCCAACAATCATTCACAGCAACTGAAGCATGGCTCACAAAGTCACAACTCTTTCTAAATCCTAAAAAAACTAAAATATCATCTTTCACCCCAAAAACACCACCCTCAGCCCTGACCAATGTAATTTTTTAGCAGCTGAAAAAAACTATCTTAGAAAATGTACAAGATACTAAATTCCTGGGTGTTATTATTGATAATATACTCAACTTCAACCAACACATCCAATATAATATCAATACGACACATATAAAACTAGGAGTCCTCTACAGAAACAGACAATTTCTTACCATTCCCACCAAGACCACTCTGGCCAAAACCTTCCTGCTCCCATCACTATTCTATAGATCCTATATACTAAGCAATCTACAAAATTCCACCAAGACCAAATTGGAACAATGCTACAACAAAGTAGCAACATTTGCAACAAGCTCCAACTACCGTACACATCACTGCATACCACTAAAAGAATTGAATTGGCTGGAACAATCAAACCACCATACTTATATACATCTAACCACAATCCACAAAATAGTCTATAGGCCCAAAGCCTGCCCTGCCCTTCCCTAGTTAATCTAGTCCAACTTTATAAACCAAGCAAAACACTCTGATCAGAGGATAAAAACTTTCTTGATATCTACAAACCTTCCATAAACCAAGGAAAATCACTTTTCTCGTACTGCATTGCCAAGTTATGGAATACCCTCCCACCCAATCTTAGACTAACTCCTAGCCCACCTCACTTCAAAGCCTCCCTAAAAGAACACTTAAACAAATCATGGCTATGGATCTGCCTTACTCCAGGCTAATCTACTTTTCCATCCTTAAACCTCCTCCTATTTCATTAGCCTCCCCCTCCTAAACAAATCCACTAATTATCACATCAAACTCTATCTCCAGCAACTCGCACATCTACCAGGGGGCAATACTATGACTGTTCCCACTCCAATCTGAATATTACAGTGAAATATACCCTAAGAAAATACTATCTACCCAAGAAGCTTATCTCAGTTTGAGCATAAATGTTAACTGTAAATATTCTACTGTTACTACACAAGCAACCTTAAGTGACTGATCATAATGCAAACATTACTATTCCTATATATGCAATATATTGTGATGGTATGTTGTAATGTGTAACAAAGTCAAAAATATGGAACTTGTGTACTATTGTGTGTAACTAAGTTCTTATAAGGAGCTTTTCTCCCTGGGCCTCCATTGAAAACAGGTTATTTGACCCAGTCAGACTATTCTGTTAAACAAATGTCAAATAAATAAAATAAATAAATACATTTCTTCACTGTTCCAGCAAATATTAATATTTTCAGAGCCATAAGTGTTACTAGACAATTGTAATTGAGAACTATTGCATTCATTAAACTCTAGGTCTTAAACTGGATTTAATAGGCCATAATAACTGCAGTAAATATGAATTACATAATATTATATAAATAGCTTACAATATCACTGTAGCCATTCAAGCAACACACATATTGACAGCAGCAGTTTCTTCCTACATATGTGAGCTTCATATGAGACTAAGCAGTTTTGTCTGTGTCACTTGATTACTGAAATATTTAGAGAAATACAAACATTATTACAAGACAAATAAATGGCATACAAATAATATTCAATATCTCTTCATCTGCACCAGACAGAAGTCAAATATCAATACAGCTGTGTTTGATATTATGCAAGTTTTACTATGAAATTTATTAATGCCATGTATATTGTACATTTTTGGGATTATTAATGTAAATATGAAAAAGCAATATTTGACACTAGAGACATCAGTAAGATGTAACTGTATAAATGCCTGCAGACTTCACTAGGCTGAAATGAGTTAAATCACTAAACCAAAAATCTTATTTTGGAATAAAAGAACAGCTTATGCCTCATTGAGTAATTAATCCACTGAACTGCATCTAAACAAAATCAACCATCTGAATCTTAATGAGACATTTTCTTAAATTATTTTTTGCAGGAGGGCAAATACTCCTGTATCCCCCTATGTGGGAAACTTTACCATTCCACACACCCCATACTACTATTTACTATTTATGTGGTGATGTAAATATGGAGAAAATATCTGTAAAGAAAGAAAAAAAGAAAACAGTGCAAGTGCTGTTTGCGAGTTCAACTTAGGTAGTTCTATTTAACTTCTTGTAAACTCATCAACTTTATACCGAACCATTAGTAGAAAAGGCTGTGAAATGACTAATGGGGTAAAACACAAATACACACAGACACTTAAAGTGCCTCAATGGCATTCTGAGTAGGCTGACAAACTGTGCTTAATTACCCCATGTGTTAGTGTTCTCTGCAAGGTCCAGCAGTCATCAGAGTATGCTAATGCAGAATTAATACTATGTTGATTGCACTATGCTGCCATTCATACCCAAGCTTTGGCCCAACCTTAATTACGTTTGACAAAATATCTTTACTGTCCCTGTGTTTAGCAGGCCACCAGGTGGTTATAACCCCCTGATTCATTTCCCTTTTTCTCAGTAGTGACTGTACTATCTCTTTTCTATCTACTGGTTACTCCTTCATTCCATCACTTGTCATCATTTATTGATCTTTTCTTCTGTCATTCGTCATTCAGAAATCCAAGATTCAGTTGTTGGTGGCAAGATGACTCCCGAAAATATTGAGCTGAGAGCGAAGAAGATGGAATCCTTGAATGTGAATGGTCATAATTCGACACTGTAGCTTAACTGGCTGTGGCTAGGACCATTGAAAAATTGCACCTGCAACTTTTCTAAAGTTTTTTTTTTTTCCATTTTCATCTTGCTGTCCATGAAAAAAATGCAAATTTTAAATTATTTTAATATTTAACACTTCACTAACATTATAGAAACCATTTACTTAGTGAAGTAACTCTAATGAATGATTGGCAACAGTTCAACAAAATATTGTAGTATATAATAAGGAGATATGTAGTAAATAATCTTCAGATGATTTATTCTAAGCCCGTTTCATTCTTAAATATGTATAAGACAATGTTGCAATGACAAACAAATGAAACAATAAGTATGAGCTGAAGTGAAAATGATTCCTCAGTGGCTAGGAAGGTTTGTTTTGTATGGCCAACAGTTTCCGTTATATTAATTCTTTGTCCTAAGTTTGAATTTAAATATATGAGAAGTTAATATGACTTGATTGGAAAAATGTTGAATATGTTTAAAACAGTTGAATTCAATAATGTTATGCAAGCTTAAACACTAAGAGCGTACCTATAAAGATTGACAATCAGCACCTTTACTAATGATAATTTTCATGAAGGCTGTACTCTTATCATAGCCTTTGATATCCTATATTATTTGCATTTAAAAGGTTTTAGAGCTATTATTATTTTATTTTTTTATTAAATAAATTTCATGCAAAGTAACAGTTCACTAATCAAAGGATATATTAATTTTTAGCAAAATAGGCCCAGATAATTTTCAGTTTTCTTCTATAATCGTTTTTCAAGATGGAGTATGTGAATGCATACCTAATATGTATGTATTGCACTGTTTATAATTTTCAGAGGCATTGGACAAGTAGTATGTAAATGATAGCCTTTTTTTGCATTTCAGAAAAATGCAAACTTAAAGCATTTACACATCACAGCACATCTGTCTAGTAAACTATCCCCCGGATTCTCAAAAGCTTGCACGGCATGCATGCTTAGTGTAAGAGGTAATGTTGGCAATATAGCGGCCGAGCGATCTAGCACTAGTGCTGCACGTTCCCAACCCCTGTATGCAAATTACCCCATTTGCAGGTGAAAACCATGCAAATGAGGTAAATCTGCCATCCAAGAAGCCGGAATCAGGGTGTACAGGACTAGCGTAATATGCAGAAATGTACTCGGTTAGTAACAGAGTACGGTACTGCAAAATCCAAAATGGGGACATGACAGCCCCAGATAAAGGCTGCATATCATTGAGGAAGCATGCCAATGGTCAAGTATAAGTCCATTGGCATTGCAAACAATGCAAAACGTACAAAATACAACTTTTATTATATGTCCGCCGTTCATGACTGGTGAAGCATAGGGCAGTGGCACGCAAATGGGATGGGTGGGGAAATAAGAAAATAAACCTAAAAAAAAGCAGTCTAACTAAAATCAGTTTTCCGCCATGCAAGTCAATGGCAGGCAAAAGACAACCTGGCTAGTGAACAGTGGTTGCTAAGGGGGAGGCACAGTGTGACACATGTAACTATGCATTAGCAGGCAATCCTATGCAAATGAGGGGAAGGATAGTGAATCCCGGTTTTCCCCAACATGTAAGGCAGGTCCCAACAGGGTAAGAGTATGAATAGCTGAGTGCAAGACTAGGAGGTAGGTGACATCATGGGTGGGTGTATTTGGCATACTGTAAGTGGATTGGAGCCCTGTGGCTCGGGTATGCTCCCGGCTTAGCACAGCCAAGCTAGGGGGTGTGTCTAAACCTGCCCAGCTCTTTTTACAAACTGTAAGTGGGTGTGAGTGCTGCGCACCAAGATTTACAGGAAGAAAAAAGAAGTTAAACCAGGAAACAGCATAAGTGTGCACATCAGAGTACTCTGTTTGCACAGAGCAGCCCCGGGTCCAAACAGAAGGGCAATGGGAAGGGAAATCAGCAGTAGGAAGGAAATCAAGGAGAACTGGCATGTCTGGTAGGTGAAATATATCAGAATCAGCCAATTACACAGGCAGCAGCCCAGCCCAGAACACTACCATAAATTAATCAAACACCTTCCCCACTGTTGTTTCCCACACTCTACACCACCGGTGTATACAAGTGGGGAAATTTTAACAAACAAACCTACAAAATGAGAAGGGCTGCAGCTGGCAGCATAGAACAACATGTGCAAGAGGCTGAGGGTGGTGAGGATGTGCATGCTGTTGAACAACCCACAGTGAGGAGATGGAGAAGAGTGTACAGACCGAGGGTAACCTACCAGGGGCTACATGAGCTGGAGATAGTGGAGCGCTACAGGGTGGACAGGGACTTCCTACAGAAAGTAGTTGAGCTGTGCCGGCCCCACCTGACACACCAAACCAAACGAGGGGAACCCATCCCAGTGGATACCAAGGTATGTGTAGTCCTAGGTATACCAGCCACAGGTACCTCCCAAAGCACAACCGTGGACAACATGGGGATCTCACAGGCATCAGCATCCAGAGTATTCTGCCAGTTCCTGGATGCCATGTCGGCACATGCCAGTGAGCAGGTATATTTCCTCAGCACCCGTGAGGTGTTGACCAGCAATATGCATCTCTTCCACCAAATAGCAGAATACCCTGGGGTAGCAGGTGCTATAGACTGCATGCGCATACACATCAAAGCACCACCCAGTGAGCAGGGTAGGGCCTACATCAACCACAGGGGCATCCCCTCCATCAACTGCCAGGTCATATGTGATGCCCAGGGCATTATAATGAATGTGTGTGCTGGCTACCCTGGAAGCTATGACGGTTCCCACATATGGCATCTGATGCAGCTGTACCAGAGATATGCCAATGGGAACATCCCCTATGGTCACCTAGTGAGGGATGCTGGGTACACACTGGAGCCGATGACACCCATCAGAAATGCACACACACCTGAATAACAAAGCCATAATGAGCACAAGCACAGGCTAGACATATAATAGAGCATGTGTTCGGGATGCTCAGGCCATGGTTTCGGTGTCTGGACACATCCGGTGGAGCCTTGCAGTATGCACCAGCTACATGTACCCAAATTGTTATGGTATGTGCGATGCTAAGCAATATGATCCTTGAAAACAGCTGCAGCAGGAACAGCATGGGGCAGGGCCTCACAGCCCCCCACCAATGCCAAAGCCTGCACAGGCACAGAGTGACCCAGAGGAGGAAGAACCTGAGCCTGTCCCAATAGGCAGAAGGAGCCGTGCCCAGTATGCCCTGGCCTTGGCAAAGAGGCAATGCATAGCACATGCACTGACACAGTAGGGTCCCAGGGATTGACACCTCTCTCAGACTTGCACATACAGTAAAAGGAATGCCAAACATGACACCACCTGTGCTCAACCATGTATAGGGAGTGTACTATGTGCATCCGACATAGGCAGCCCTCCAGCACCATCTGCAAGTGTGGTGCACCCACAAGGTAAGTCAGTAAACCTACCAATTGCCAAATGGAGTAGAATGTATTGTCACCTGTAGCTATGGTATGGATGTGAGCATGCAAGGAAATTGGGTGGCTGAATGTTATGGCAGCAGACATTAGATACCCATAGTGCCACCCTGACATGTGTAACACATACTGGAGTCACCATAGTAGCCAGTACTACACAGGGAGACAGAAGCAACTGCAGGAAATGTGCTGTGCAAAGTGTGTCCATATGACCCACACATGCTAGTCAAGATGGTTCACATACCCAACAACAGTCGCAGCCAGCAGGATAGGTGGACACAAACCCAAAAAGGGTCTGTGCCATGGCCCCAGAATGAATGATGGCTAGGGTTAACCCCCACCCCCACTACACAGACAGACCACAGCAGGGCAGGAAGTGGGATGCCAGTTCTGAAGGGTAGGATGTTGGACAATAATATGTAGGGCAACCAAAGCCACTATCTGTAGTACACTGGTGTGCCTCTAGACAGCATGATAGTTAGCAATACAGAATGAAATGGAGTACATGACATACCAGTGCAGTTATAGCAAATGTGTACAAGTGTCACTTGTGCCCCCCCATCCTACATAGCAATGTAATGAGTCAGGTGTGCCTCCCCCCCACTTCCATGTAGACATATAGAAACAGTCAGGTGTGCCTCTACCCCCACTCCAGCGTAGAAATGTAATAACAGTCAGGATTGTCCCCACAATCCTGTGTAGAAATGTAGTAACATGCATGAGTAGGTATAATACGAGTGGAGCAGAGATGCCCAGAGGTGCCCAGGGTAGCAGGATAGGTTGCAGCATGTGCACAATATGCAGGTATGTGTGTGGTAGGAAGGTGTGTGTTCCATATTGTGTGAGAGTGATCAGTATGTATGCATGTTAAGGTAAGACCTGGTGGCCTTAGCCCAGTACTGCTGATGACAGAGACAAGCCCTCACAGCTGCAGTGCCAAGGACAATCCCCTCCAGTATACCACTTGCTAGCAGTAAGCCAATGTAAATGTATGGTGGTAATATGTGTCACCATCTGAAAGACTGACATGGCATGGCTGTTGGGCTAGATATACAAGCAGTACACAGGGGAAAGTACCCCAGGCATACACTATACATTGTATCACTGTGAAATGTAGACACCCTTGGAATTGTACATACAGATATGCATCACAGCAACTGGTCCTGTAGTAGTGGATGCTGGTGATGTCTGGCCGAACACCTGCAAATCACAAAGGAGGTAGGACTGATGTATTGGGAAACAGCTGGTGTACCTGCACATGCCAGCATACTAGGAATGCCCCATGCATATTGGTGTGTCAGATGCAAATACTGTCCATAGCACACATGCACCCAGCTCACGCAAACACCACCCACAGGTACCTCTCTGGCCATATCCCTGCTGTGGGGAATCGGTACAGTATGACCCCTCCTGTACATGGCAGTAGTGGAAGAATGCAGCATGCAGTGCAGGTGTCCCATGCAGGTGTGTCCCTAGCTGTATGCGGCACCCTGTCAGCATCCACACCACCTGACCAAGACTGATTGAAGGAACTTGCATGAACATGAACACCTATCACACCTACCCTGCCACCTCAGGGAAATATACTGTCTGGTGGTCTGTGACTGTAGGCCTGACAGAATGCAACAGCCTGCCACATGTGGCCTGCAGCAACACCTAATTCCCCACAGGCCTCTGCCAAAGGCCTGTGTCTCACACGTACTGCCAATGCATGTGAAGTCATGGACCCCCAAACAACAACATAACACACTCCACATAAGCCATATGCAAGGCCATGTGGACAAACCACAGTAACATGTCCACCATGTCCCATTGCATGAACTGTGGACCAATACTAACACACACCTGTGATGGGGTGATACCCTTAGGGAAAGTATCAGGGTATGTATGCATAATGTCTGGAAGAGGTTAGAATAACAGAAGGGGGTGCATGGGCAGCATGGAATGTGCAGGGTCTGACACCAAGCTGTGTGCCCCCACTATCCCTGGCTGAAAACACATAAATGGGTGGCTACACACCTGCCTGTACACCACAATAGGGTTAATGTCCTGACCCATGGCCCCTGCCTCTGGGCTACCTCTGCAAATCTGTACAGCTGTGAGGCATTGCCATAGCAAGATAAGCCCAGACTGCCTTGTCAATGGGTGTACAAGTATGGGATCCCCCACCAGCACTCTACCAAGGTGCTGAACCGGATACACAGACCCAGCAGCAGGTGTCTGCAGCTCCCCTTCCAGAATGGCATAACTTACCAAGAATACGTAGGCATAACTTACCAAGAATACGTAGGTGTCTGCCCACAATACCGGACACAGCTGCAGTCACCCTTGTCCCCCAAGACAGCACTGTGAACAAGACTGTCCACCTGGCAGTACATGGAGACAGACATCACTGTGCATAACAGTACACATGTCTGAATATCTCTGCTAACAGCAATACCATGTGTCTGATGCAGCACAGACACAATCACCTAAGTACACACTATTCCCTGCACAGTTTGTCCCCATATTGTCAAATGATCGACGGATACCTAGCAGAAACACCTTGCTACCTGTAGGTGTAAAACACAAAAATCTGCACTGGAGTACAAACTACCTAGTATTGATCCACACATTCTATACAGAAGGGCATACTGGGCATGCTCACACACAGAGAAAGTAAGGCAATGTCAGTCAACAACATACTGAAAGGTCATACTGGACATACTCACGTAATTGAAAGAAGCCCATGTCTGCAAACAACAGTGGACCAGACATATCTGGCAGTCGCAGATGTTAGTGCAGACACTCCTCAGTGTGCACCACACATGCTTTGCACACACAGTAGATAGGAATACATACATATATCCAAGGGCAATACACTGTAATAAGCCAAACGTACATGTACATAGATGTGAGGGAGAGAGTTACTGTGACAAGTAGCCAACCATTATGATGCTTGTAGGTGTTATAACCCCAGATGTGGCAACTGTGTGCGTGTGTGTGTGTGTGTGTGTGTGTGTGTGTGTGTGTGTGTGTGTGTGTGTGTGTGTGTGTGTGTCTGGCTGTCTGTCTGTGTAGCCACACAAATTACAATTCCTGTACTTGACTTTGGCAAGCCTGCTGATGTCACCCACCTAGAAATATACCTCCAGGAAGGTAGTAGCCCAGTAATCACTGTAGTGTGTCCCATAACTGAATACTGCTGTAGAGTGATAAAGTAGCTAGGTAGGTGTTCAGACCCCAGACGTGGCAACTGTGTGTGTCTGTCTGTGTAGAGAGAAATGCATTTTAGTGTAGCCACATGAATTACAATTCCTATATTTGACTTTGGCAAGCCTGCTGATGTGACCCACCTAGGAATACACCTCTGGGAAGGTAGTGGCCCAGTAATTGCCATAGTGCATCCTGTAACTATGTACTGCTGGAGTGTGATTTAGAATTGTGGCAGGGTTCCATCCCCACCCATGGCAGTTTTGGATGTTTTGTGTATGTCCATGCCTGTATATGGAGCAATGCATTATAGGCTAGTCACACGCAGTATATATCACATGGCCCACTTTGGCAAGCCAGCTGATGTCATTCTTTGTGAAATACAGCTTTGGGGAAGAAGTTCCCTAGTAATCCCTGTAGTGCATCCTATACCAGCTCCATGCTGTGGTATAGACCTCTGTCAGGGGTTATACCCACACATGTCAGTTGTGGATGTTTTGTGTATGTCTCACTGTCTGTGTAGGGAGCAATGCATTTTAGGGTAGTCACCCGCAGTACATTTCAAATGGCCTACTTTGGCAATCCTGCTGATGTCATTCATTGTGGAATACACCCTTGGGGAAAGAGTACTTCAGTAATGTGCGTGGCACATACCATAACTGTGTAGTGCTGAGGTGTAATAAGCTAGTTAAGTAGGGGTTCTACTCCCAGACATGACAGGTGTGTGTGTGTGTGTGTGTGTGTGTGTGTGTGTGTGTGTGTGTGTGTGTGTGTATTCATATCCTGTGTAGAGGTGGTTGTGAGCATGTGGCCAATGTGGAGCTAGTTTTGCATAAGTCTTATATGGCGGTCCTACTATATAGCACAATGTCCACTATACAGGGATAAAGATGTGAAATAGTTGAGAAGCTGGGGTGCAAAGCCATACCCGTACATGTGACATCAAGGCCAGGCAATCACATTTAGCAAACCCAGTATTACCCAGAGCACACTCTCAACATGTCTCATACGCACACACATGCCTAGGCAACAGCCAATATGTGGGTAGTACACTGCATATTGGCCACTGATAGCAACCATGGAGTGATAGCAGTGGTCTACAGGCTGCATGTCCCCTGTCCATCTGTCCAATATACACATACATGCTGATATTGCACCTCCCCCATGTTCCCCAATGGACACCTGCACCACCTGTGGTGCCATCACATGTGTCCCACAATGGCCATATGCCTGACAGCATGCCCTGTATGGACATTTGCCACTGACACCAGGGAATGCTGTCAGCATGCCATCAATGTAGGTGCAGGTAAACATGCTGCCCATTACCGTTCCCTGCCACAGGGGGAATGACTGGCACATATGATGGTAATTTGTGTGCACAACATGGGCCAGACACCCCAGGTACAGATCCACATGTCAGTGTACATGCATGTGGGAGGTGTGCACATCCTAAACACCGTCCATGTCATGGGGTAAGGAACACATAGATGGCAAGTGATGCACAGCACTTGCCACACACAATAGTCACCCAGGTGACTGGATGGGGGATACAATACCTACCTGTGTGGGCAAGAGCAGAAACTATAGCCCTGAGACACAATGCAGACCATTGTCATGTGGCCTGATGCCAAGGTATACCCATCGCCTATCCTTGTATAGCCTGCTGCCACAGTCAACCACCACACACCTGTGCAGACATGCACAGATGCATGTCAGTACTGGCACCCTGTGTGTTTGTGTGTTGTATGGTGCGCATGTTGACAGCCACATTCACTACAACCCCCATGCACATACAGAAGCATGCTCTCAGATGTCAGGCACCTCCTCATACCCTTTGCCCATACCACTTCTGTATGACCCATGTGGTGCAGGTACCCCTGGCCCTGCCAAGTGTGTCAATGTGTTTGTGTCCCTGTGAGAGTGTGGCTGTGTTGACGCTGGCACCTGTTCATGCTAACAGGCATGTGTACATCACCTACCGTATAGCTAACGTATCCTTGTTGCAGATGTCACGCACCATCACAGATATATTCTGAGGGCTCCACAACAGGTAACCCATGTGGTGCATCCAATAACTGCATCGACCTGTGAATACAGTACATAGTTGTCAGGGGTTTGATACCCTGTGCTGGTAGGTGTGTGACACAAACAAGCTGCAGTTTTACTTCACCACCCCTCCCTGACATGTCTTTGCCTCTGTCTGCCTCTCCCACTCCATCTCTGGTGGATGTGGAGACCTACACCAGCTTTGCTTCAGCAGCAGCATTTGTATTTTAAGTGATGCTCATGATCAGTTGATGGCCTCTGCATGAATTGCAGCCCCCCAGCTGATTGCATATGGAACAACTGTGTTAACAGTCCCATAGCCAATTGCATGGAAACACACTCCGATATCTAGGAACATCATGTTGGTGTTGGCCCTTGTCATTCACTGTGAGCAGTGACTAGATCCGTTGGTTGGCAACCAGCATCTGCAATGGATTGGGGATTTACCTTCAACAACATACACTATGGAAACAGGGCAACACACAGGAGGGGGATGTGCCTGACCCACCTACAGACTGTAAGGGCTGCTATACTGCATGTGATGTACTGTTGGTTTAACAGTGTGTGTGTGGATATGTCTTTCCTACATGACTCCATACCTGTCATGTCAGTTCCATGTTTATGTGGAATCCCCATCTGCAGGGTCATCTACAGACAGGGCAGTGTGTTGTGCCATTGGTTCCATGTGTTACCTATGGAACATCTATCTGTGGACTGCAGATGATAGTGTGAGGATTGCAGTCTGTAGGTGGCGAAAGCCTTGACAGGTACTGGCGCCTTATCCCTCATAGGACATATGTTGCCACAAACCCTGTTACAACAGTAAATGTATGAGGTTATCACAGCAGCATATCATTAGTGGTCCTGTGTATGTGCTGCCAGTCACAACTCTGACTACCTGTGTACATATGTTGTGCATGATGTGGTGCATATTTGCTGTACACCATAATTAGTGTCATCATATCCGCTAACATGCCAGTGAGATATCAGACCGTCCTACATATTATGTACAGTAGGGGTTATATTTGATGACATAACCTGGACATTCCGTGGATGTTTGTGCAGTCCTACGTGTGTGTGGGCATCAGTGCTACAGAAAGCAGGTAGCAATAACTTCTACAGGAGAACCGTCACACTCAGGGCAGCTACATATGTGTAGGTGGTTCAGTAACTACAGACAGAGTGTGAGTAGAGCTGTGTTATGCTTTGTATAGTACTGGTGTTACAGGGTGTGTGTGTACATACTACCTTACCTTGGAATGCAGTCTGTCTGCATAGCATTCAGCTATGGGCCTATCCTCTTGGTGGTCAGAGGTGTGCCTAACATGTGCTGTCTGTCCACCACACAGGTCCTGTGTCTGATATCCCACTGGCAGTGTGTGTGTGTGTGTGTGTGTGTGTGTGTGTGTGTGTGTGTGTGTGTGTGTGTGTGTGTGTGAAGTGCTATCAGTACATGACCTATATATCAAGCTTTGCACATATGACATGCTGTGGGAGGTGTTCCATAGTGGGCTGCGAGTATATCACACTGCCATTGCTGCCATCAGTCCACATATGTTGTATCCCCCACACATATGGTGGGGATGGGACCATATATGTGTGGGCATTACCTACACAATATGTGCATGCTCTTATGCACTCCAGAGGCCAGTGTATGTAACAGTGGTATATGGGCCTGTATTATTGAGTCTGGGGGGCACCATAAATTACCTTGGCTGCTAAATATGTGGGGGTATCAGGGGTGAGCTGCCATAAGGTATCTGGATGTAAAGTGCTGTATACTTTACCAATATCTACATCACGTACATATTTTCAGTTACTGCAAGCCTACTGCCACCCACCAGATGGACTGTTCTGTTTGTCAGTGTGCATGTGATGGTGTCAGTTATGCCTTGTTATGTCACATGGTGTCCTTACCTCCCACTGCTGTTGTACAGAGTGTAGATAGCGGCTGCTGAACTATACACCTGCATTACACACTGTTGATCATTTGGTATCCTGTGGCCCAGTCATTCCTCACTACTGTACAAATCTAAGGACTTAGCCTGGACAGCAACAGTTGTGAACCTTACCTGACTACTGCATTAGTACAACTGTTTCACTGTTGCATTCCTCCGATTAGATGGATGTCACTGTCTGAACAGCTATATGACGTGGCATGTAGAACTGTCATGGTACACAATGAAAGATATTCCATTTCTGCAAGCCTGTGTGTAGTTTTCCCAATGACCTCTCTGTGGGTATATGTTGCAGGCAATGGTCGTCATTTGTATGGGTGACCTATACAGTGTCCGGTTGTTCAGGGGTTAGCTGTAGGCATAGTGGCTGTTCTATATTGTGTGCCCCAACTACATATGTATCCTACTGTGCATATATCTGCGTGTGTATGTGTAGTCACATGTATATCCATATATATATATATGTGTGTGTGTGTATATATATATATATATATATATATATATATATATATATATATACACACACACACACACACACACACACACACACACACACACACATGTATGTATGTATGTATCTGCATATCTGTGTCTGTGTATCTGTATCCTGGGGATGCTGCTGGCTACCACAGTTTACATTACTTATGGGAGACAGACTGTAGTGCATTTGTGAACAATACCAGCCTGACATCATACAGGTGAGATGTTGTACTCTTAACTTCCTGTGCCTATGTCATGTCAGGTCCTGGTTACGGGATCTGCAACACCTGATAATGTATTGCAGGGCAGATGTGTTTGGCCATGGGGGGGGGATGCTTACTTGTATATGACGTATAGTGTGTGGGGCCTCTCAACCCCAATAACGGTGCATGTGGATATATGTGTGTTTGTTAATTTGCCATTGCTCTCTACAGATGTATGGCTATATGTACTGATATAGATATATATATCTTCTGACATATATGTAACTATGTCCGTATATATTGTATATGTTGTATGTTGTATTTTGATGTACAACACTGAATATGTCCACCACATTAATGGGATGTTGCAGGACCCAGAGCAATATGAACAGGTATCTAGCAATGAGCTACATATGGCATATTCCAGAATTGGTTTCATTTTGTATGACCACCTTTTGCAAGGTGTTTTTAATGAAAGATTGTATAACTTTTTAACTGTTGCCAAACCAAGAATTCCTGTAATATTTGGGATCCCGAAAACACACAAAGGGTTGGATCCCTTAAACTTTAGGCCTATAGTATTGGGACAGGGGAGTATTACAGAACCTGTTGGGAAATTTATAGATCATACCTTGAAACAGTTTACAGCTTCCTTAAAATACATTTGCAAGGATTCTTGGGATTTCCTCAGGGGCTTACAATCCCTAGAATACAATCCAGATTATACAATCCAGATTTATTGTTAGTTACTATAGATATTGTTCAACTGTTTCCCAGTATACCGCATTCTACAGGATTAAATTGGTTTAGTGATGTTTTAGTCAATGAAGCTAAGCTTGTTCCTAATACCACCAATTTACTGGTGGAACTTATGGAATTGGTTTTGGAAAACAATTTTATATGCTTTAATGGCCAATTTTTTAGGCAAAAATCGGGCGTTGCAATGGGGGCGGCTTGTGCCACCGTTTACGCAAACATTGTGTTGCATAAATGGGAACAGACATATATCTTTGGTACAGAATGGTCATGATATATTAGGCATTATGTCAGATTTCTTGATGACATTTGCCTTATATGGGAAGGCACCAGGGTTAGTGTCCAGGGATTTATTGATTACATCAATTCCACCACCTCCTTCTTAACCTTTACGCATTCTTTAAGCTTGGTTAGTTTAAATTATTTGGATGTGTGTTTAGTTAAGGACAATGTCAATAATAGGTTTAACTCTAATGTGTTTAGGAAACCCACTTATTCAAATGCATTTTTGCATTTTCAAAGTAATCACCCTGATTATCAAAAAAGAGGAATAGTCAAGGGTCAATTTATTTGTGCCTCCAGAATGTGTAATACATCACAGTTTTTCAGAGAAGAAGTTAATTTTTTAAAAGAAAGATTTTCTGAAAGAGGGTACCCAAGTGGTTTGGTTGAGGAGCTGGCGAAGGAAGTGAGCACCAATAGGGGGACGAAATACCAACCACTGCTGATTAATACAGGCATGTTAAATTGCCAAACAAGCAACAGATTGCAAAATTTAGAGCAAAAGGGATACATCCATACTTTTGGCATAAACTCGGGCATTGTAGAAAGCAGTGTAAGAAAATACTGGCCAATTTTGAGATTGGATGACAGGTTGGGCAGTATGATCCCAGAGTTTCCCAGATTCTTTAGACGGAGGGGTACCAACTTAAAAGAAATGTTGGAAATGCAACAGACCAAACAAATGGGTTTAAAGGTGAACAATAAAAAAGAAGGCACATACAAATGTGGAATGTGCAAACAATGCCCAGCGATATTTAATGGACACAAATTATATTTACCATCAAGAAAATTTTTGTCAACCGAGGGGCTATTATAATTGTAATGCTAAATTTATTGTTTACCTGGGTTTATGTATGAAATGCAAAAGTTTTTACATAGGAAAAATGGAGAGAACTTTAAGATGACGAATTTATGAGCATTTTTATGACATAACTAAAAAAAAGGAAACTAATGCTTTTTATAGACATTCTCTTTTTTTGTCCCGATATGGAGATTAAATTCATCATTTTGGAACAGGTAAAAGCAAATGTTAGAGGGGGTGATTAGGAGACCCTTTTGGAACACAAAGAATTGATATGGCAGCTAAGACTAGATGCAGGAAGACGGCCAGGTCTAAATGATGCTTGCAGTATTAGCAGTGTCTTGAAATTAAGGAAGGCAAAATTATAAATTTAAGGCCACAGTGTTTGTAGGATCAAATGTAAGGGTTCTCCAGAGAGCAAGTTTCATGACAATTATTGACAGGCAACATAAATTTTGAATTTTTAAATTATTAAACAGACGTGGTTTAATATATACCTGCTCGACTATCATTTATAAGAAGGCCTGAGCATTTAAATGTATATATGTGGTTTATCAATTTGATGTGTGCAGATGGATTTATTTTATTATTGTGTACATTCAATGAAATCGAGCGAGTTTATAAACGAGTGTGCTTGGCAGTGCTTTGCATTTTTATTATGTAACAAGTTTCATTCTGCAAAAAACTGTTTGAAAATATCCCTTTTGGAAAAAGGAAAAATGGTTTAGTAATTTGATGTTTGTAGATGGATTTATTTATTTTACTGTGCATACTCAATAGCAATTTAATGAGTTTAAAAACGAGTGGGTTTTGCAGCGCTTTGCATTTTTAGCATGTAACAATTTTTATTATGCAAAGGCTGCTTGAAAACATCCCTTGTAGGAAAAGGAAATGAATGGTTAAATGGATAACTTTTTCCAATTAACCAATTAATTACACAATTAGCTGAATTTTAAATGTATATAAGGAGTGTTCATTTGAAGGTTATTTTATCTTGAAAAAGCTCAGCAAAGGGCTAAGCGAAAGCGCTTGATGGGATTGTTGGTGTGAATATTTTACAATAAAGCGAAAAATTTTTTACTCTACTGGCAGCCTTTTATTTTCTACTTGTGTGGAAGGAGTACCAGCATTTGTTTTGGACTTTTTTGCTTCTGGATTTCTAGCGCCACCTTTGTAGCCGTGGAGCAATTTGTTTTAATGTCCGTATATACCTACATAGCTATATATCTGCATACACATATGTAACATGCTGTGTATATGTAGACATACAGGTGTAGAAACCTATATGTGTCGATGTAGCCATCAGCATGTATATATGTCCATATATAGTGATATATATGTATATAGTGTTAGAAAGCTATATATATATATATATATATATATATATATATATATATATATACACACACAGATATGTTGGAGCAGTCTCGATAGTAATATATTTACACACAGCTGCATCTAGATGATGGTATACATTCTCTGTACAATTGTATGACTGGACTGGTTGATATGTTTTGGTTATTGCCCTGACTTTCTACAGCTATAGGTGCCTACTGTTAGACCATTGTAACTGTGTTGCAGAGGGTCCTGGGGTCAAGAACTGCATGTGCTGGATATTACATTGCACAGCATATCTGTTACGGCTGTGATGGGGGAGAACATAACAGTTATCATCAGGTTCCCCTCATGTGAGCCCCCACCCCATCAACCGTGCATAAGGTCAGTTACTTTGTGGTGGGGGTTCCGGTTGTTATTTCCGTCTGGTGCTGCAATTCACATATCTATCCATATATCTGTGTATATCTATATTAATATCTAAATATATGTGGACATATGTATCCACCCACCTACCTACCTACCATTAATGTGATATGATGTATGTGTGAGTCAGACATTTATATGTACCTGTGTATCTCTCTACATATACAGGTCTATGACTGTCCATATGTCCATGCATGAGTGGCTCACAATATTGGCCTACCCCACATTCATCTGGCCAATTGACGTGGATGATGTCAGGCATGTGGTCAGTCAGGAATGCCGATACATTACAGTTGCAGACATCATGTTGTTCAGATTATGTGTATTACAACAGATCACTGTTTAACTAGCAACGTTTTACATGTATATGAACAATATTTCATGTCCAGATATGTACCCCACTTTTGTCACAGTGTCCACAATGTTTGCAATAAGAGGTTGAGTATTGTGCTGCTAGTACAATTCTCCTTATGCAGATTGACTGTGCTGCATGATATATCTCTGTATACATGGGATGTCTGTATATCTGACATGGTGTAGTGTTAATTCACTATGATTGTGGTATGCAAGGTTCTGGGTTCAGGCCGTGCCGTGGCTGTCAATTATGTTGCAGGGTTGAACAAGGGTGGTGGGATGCAGGCTGATTAAGGCACGTGTAAGCAATTGTGAACATGTTTACACAAAGGTATGCATCACCAACTGCAGGTAACAGCAAGTTACACCAGGTTAGCCCCAACATTGCTTACTTTGTGTACGCAGTGCTCACCATCATGCAAACACAGACCTCTGGTTACATATGCCTACAGGTAGTTTGCATCAGATTTGCAGAGCCCGGAAACAAACACGTGTGCTAGTGCTGACATATGCTTACAACAGCTTATTGCTGCTTAACCTAACTACTGATGTATGCATTATGATACCAACACCTCACATGTGCATTTCCTACAGTACTCCTGTTCATATGTATGTTATTTCGTGGCTGCAGTACTCATGTATATATGTTATTCCGTGGGGTACGCAACATACATATTACCCATAACATGGTTTGCCATGGGAAATGATATGTCCCATTACCTTCCCTGTGTCCCCCCTCCTTTCTCGCTGACATCCACGGGCCAGTCCCATTAGAACGAGTTCATCCAACCATGGCACGCCTCAGTCCATAATGTTGTAGCCATCATTCCCTCCTCCCCCTCCATATCAGACATCCTTCCCACAGGTTCCAGCCTAATCTAACCACACCGCTACACATTGTCCACTCTCCACTTCTTGGGACCCTTTGCATATGTTGTCTCAACCCATGGATCTTCAGGCTTCCCACACATGTAGTCCGCATACATACGTCACCATCTGTACTTACTTTTCAGGCATGGTATGTTACCCCAAGGACTCTTTTTGGCAGATGTTTGTGGTTGTCCCACCAGGGACGGACGTGCATTTGTTTAAGAGTAGACTTAGCAGGGTGACACTGTCTCCCACTGGTAGTATACTGCCAGTAGTCTGAGAACCAGTGCTGTGCCATGCTTAGCGGTGCATATTATTAGATTTGCATGATAATTGCCTTTGGGCATTTCTCCTTTGCCACTTGTTATATATGTGTCCTGTATCCTTGACACATGTACGGACACTGTCTGGGGTCCTGAGAACTTCTACACTTTATTACATTAACAACTCACATCTGGACTTACTGCTGTACTCCAGTTCACATATGTATGTTCTGTAGTCAGTTATGGCACATATAACTGCATATGGATGCCTTTCACAGGTTCAGTTTGGTTATACTATGGTGGGGACATGTTTACTTCTATCCCATTCTTCTGTATGTCTGTCATGGCTTGGTGGATAACTACTGGGACTATGATGTATGGGGTCCTGGGTTTATGACCTGCATGGCTGTTTATTTTGCTGCGTTGCTGTCAAAGGCTCATTGGATACAGAGTGATTAAGGCACTCTAAAACAGTCTTACGGCCATACACCCACTTACTGGTGCATACATATGCCTACTATTGCCTATTTGTGCTTACACCTGCTTACTAGTGCCTTATTCCATCTGACACAGATACGTCACGTGCATTTTTTGTGGTACTTCAGTTCATATATATCAGCTATTTAGTGGGCTTTGCTCCAAAAATATTGGTTATAACGTGCGTTGTCATGTAAAATAAACTGTGCTACAGTGGGACTCTAACCTGGAATGCCTGCTCATTGGTCAGGTGCTCTAACCACTACACTATTGCTGTTCTACTTCATTTGCATATTTCTAACATACTGTACTACCCATGTTTCCTTTCCCTGGCCCTTGAGCTCACCGTACACAGTATCCATCCATTCCCAGTTGCTAGCCCAACCATACCACACCTCCACACATTTCCCTCCCTGCATGTGTTGGTACTCCTCCATTATACTGTCTTGACCCAAGCTTTTGCAGGCTCTTCATCCGTTTAGTCCATGTACATTCGAGCCTTCCCTTGATTCTCCTCCGATACTAGTGGGAACATCTGTGTGTCCCACAAGGTTTGGTTCGTCCCACCAGGGACAGACCTATTGTTGTGTCACAAGGAGACTTTGCTGGTCTACACTGTTTCTCCCACTGGCAGCATCCTGCCAGGGGTTTGAGAAGCAGCAGTTTGCTCACACATTGGCCTGCCTCATCTCCCAGTTCCATGGATCCAATGCCCCAGGTGTGACATTCTGTGCATAAAGCATGCTCACATGCCCCCACGGCGTGCACCATTTTTAATTCCTCTCTTCAGTATTGTGCAAGACTACTGTTCTCACAGTATGTGTGGACAGGCACTGTTCATTGATACACATAGACTGCTCAGAATACTGTGACTGAGCACTGTGCACATGTTTGCTGGTATTGATCTACATACTTACATACATTTCCTATACTGCTGAATGACTGTGCTGGATGACATGTTTGTGATCACAACAGCTGAATGTGTATCTGCCATGCCTTTGTGGTAACTCACTTAGACTATAGTGTGCAAGGTGGGGGGTTGGAACCTGGGAGTGCTGATTATTTTGTTAATGGGCACAACAAGAGCTGTTGGCTACAGAGTGCCTAAGGCACTGTGGAGGAAGTGTAGGTGGGTATGCACTGGTGTGCACGAGGCTCAGCCTTGCTGACCACCGGTTACGGTGTCTTACACTGAGTTGGCCTCCACATTGCTTAACTGGTGTGGGCATTGCTTACCACCTCCAAAACGGCCGTAACCCCACTTGCTGCCGCATAACCCCGTGCTACTTCATGTATTTAGTTCACATTTGTTGTCTGGGACAATCCGACTGGATGCTTCCCATCCTGTTTTAGTTTGGTGTCACCAT
>NC_056741.1:946319312-946389312 GCF_019279795.1 Protopterus annectens
GATGTTATACTCAATTACTGGTCTAATGAGGGAGTGGTTTAGGGAGGCAATTTTCTGGATGCTATCCCTTTACTTATAAGATGAACCAAGTAAGGCTTTTCTGACCACTGCTGCTACATGATGGTCGAATGTGAGATTGTTGTCAACTTGAGTACCCAGGTCTCTTACCACAGGTTGTGTGCTTCGGGGGTTGCTGTTGATGTGGTAATCAGTAGGGGCTATGTTTTTGCCGATTGGTATGATGCATTTTTTTGCATTTAACTTGAGGCCATGACTTTGCCACCAGTCATTTCATGCTGTGAGTCCCTCCTGCAGTATGTTATCATCATTTGCGGAGTCAGTGACAGCACCCAACTTACAGTTGTCCACAAACTTGGTCAGCCACAGGCCTTTTTCATTTGTCTGGACCTCTGAGAAGCAGATACCAAACAGTAGGGGTCCCAGGCCAGATCCCTGGGAAACATCTCTAGTGACAGGTCTGCCACTGGAGGTGAAGGCACCTATTTTGACCTTGTGGGTCCTGTTGGTGAGTCAGTCAGCCACCCACTGGATGAGATGGGGATTTACTCCAAATTGTGTTAGCTTTTCAATAATGCCTGAGTGAGGGATTGTGTCAAAGGCCTTGGCCAAGTCAAGGTAAGCTGTATGCACTGACTCTCTACTCCATGGCCTTGGTGATGTTGTCAAAGAAGTCAACCAAGTTCAACAGGCAAGATCTGCCCTTGAGGAATCTGAAATGGGTGGGGTCAAGTGCTTGGAGATTGCCTATGTCCTTGTTTATGAGATCCATAAAAATACGCACCATGGCTTTACAGATCAGATTTGTCAAGCTAATGGGGAGATAGCTTCCTGGGTTAGTAGTGGCACCACCTTTGTGCAAAGGGATGACGATGGGAGTTTACCACTCTGCTAGAATGAAGCCTGTACTTAGGCTGTGGTTGAATAGGGTGCTCAATGGTGAAGCAAGTTCTTGCTGCAGATAGTATCCCAAACTGTATTTTGCACCATCAGGTCCCATGAAAGCTGTGTTTTTAACCTTGGATAGGGCCTTTCTCATGAGATCTACAGAGATGTGACAAGTAACGGGGATGTCATAAGGGCATTTGGGTAGGGAGAGGGGAATGAAGTTTGCACTGAATCTAATCTGCTAGTAGGTTGGCTAAGTCAACAATATCAGCATAAATGATACCATTAAGTAGTAATTCGGAACAAACCAGAGATTTGCTATGGAGGTTCCTGATGTACTGAAGAAGGCTTAGTGGTTTCCCTTTGTTTCGGAGGCTAGTTTCGATTCATAATTGGCTTTGAATGTTTTCAATAGTGATTCAATTTGCTTATTGAGACGAAGGAGGGAGTTTTTCCAATTTGGAATTTTTTTTCTTTTTTACTCTTCGACAATGGTGATGGACAGCTTGACAGATGAGATCAGACATGAGGCCCCGTGGACTATGATGTTTGCAGATGACATTGTGATCTGTAGTGACAGTAGGAATCAGGTTGAGGAGACTCTGGAGAGGTGGAGATATGCTCTAGAGAGCAGAGGAATGAAGGTCAGCAGGGCTAAGACAGAGTATATGTGTGTAAATGAGAGGGAGGGTAGGGGAATGGTGAGGATGCAGGGAGTAGAGTTGTTAAAGGTGGACGAGTTTAAGTACTTGGGATCAACAGTTCAGAGTAATGGGGAATGTGGAAGAGAGGTGAAGAAGACAGTACAGGCAGGGTGGAATGGGTGGAGAAGAGTGTCAGGAGTGACTTGTGACAGACGGGTACCAGTAAGAGTGAAAGGGAAGGTCTACAAGAGGGTAGTGAGACCAGCTATGTTATATGGGTTGGAGACAGTGGCATTGGCAAAAAGGCAGGAGTCAGAGCTGGATGTGGCAGAGTTAAAGATGTTAAGATTTGCACTCGGTGTGACTAGGATGGATAGGATTAGGAATCAGTATATTAGAGGGTCAGCTCATGCTGGACAGTTTGGAGACAAAGCGAGAGAGATGAGATTGCGTTGGTTTGGATATGTGCTGAGGAGGGATGATGGGTATATTGGGAAAAAGATGCTAAGGATGGAGCTGCCAGGTAAGAGGAAAAGAAAAAGGCCTAAGATAAGGTTTATGGACGTGGTGAGAGAGGACATGCAGGCGGTTGGTGTGACAGAGCAAGATGCAGAGGATAGGATGAAATGTAAAAAGATGATCTGCTGTGGCGAACCCTAACGGGAAAAGCCGAAAGATGATGATGACTCTTCAACAACAGTTTCTTCCTTTTGTTGTAAAGCTTGTTGATTAGAGGATGTCCACAAAGACAGGCTTGTGTTTCCTTGAAGAGCAGGTTTTAGTTCTGTTGGGTATGGCTGACTCCATGCAGTTGTACAAGTGCTTGTATACAGCATTGGCATACTGTTCAGGACAGTTCTCTGCATCTGGGAGGGTGTGTGTGTGAAGCTACTGACACCCTCCCCTACGAGGTTGTAGTCAGCTTTTGACAAGTTTTATTAGCATGAGTATGGCTGGGGGGGTTGGGTGTGATAGAAACTTTGAATGAGACAGACCGATGATCTGATCTCACCAGGAAAGAACATACTATGAGAGTGGTACAGTTGCCCATGTTGATGAGAACCAACTCCAGAATGACATCTCCCCTTATGGGGGATGACAAGCTGGTCTAGTACATTAGAACTGGAAGTCAAGGAATCATTGGGTGAGTGCATTAGTGCAAGAGCAGTCAATTCAGTCTATGGTGGCATAGTTGAAGTCACCAAGGATCAGGGTGTTAGGGAGTACCTTGATGGAGTCAGCTAGATCCAGGTAGGAGGAGGAGTGGGTGTCCCGAGTCATGGGGGGGGGGGGTCTACAGCTGGCTACAACTTGGATGGGTGTTTTGCCAACTGGTCAGTTGCACCTAGAGTAGTTTGTGCGTCCTTCTGGGCAAACCAGTCTGGAGGTGCGTCTGTCCTTAATGAAGATAGAGACGCCTCCACCCTTAGTCTTCCCAACCTCATTTTGTGGTTGGAATGTGTGGAATGAGGTATAGCCTGGTAAGGCAAGGGTGCTCTCTGCAGCCCTGAACCAAGTTTCTGTGACCGCACAGATGTCAGCATCTTCCAGTGTGAGGAGTGCCTCCAGTGAGTGCATTTTAAGGTTAAGGCTCACAGCATTAAGCAGCATGACCTTTAATTTGCTTTTTGACAGATCTTTTATGTTGTAAGATTTGTCTTTGGGACATTGGGGGTGGCAAGAGCCTTAGCCAGGATCCAGAATCCCAGAGGAGACAAGTGGAGGCTATCTCTGGCAAAGCTTCGAAGCCTGTCAACCATGTCATCCCAGACAGACAGATACTGGACCCCCTTGGAATGACACCAGAAACTAAGCCAATTGTTGAAGTCAATTATTTTTTGTTGGTATTGTGTTACCATTCTTGGTGAAGGTAGGATACTGCTTAGGGCTAGGGTTATACCTGCCTTGGACACATGCTCAGAGCTCAATCATGTCTTTCTTTGAACCTGATGCTGAAGTCATGGTGTGCAGGGGCAGGCACAATGATGTCAGCTGAGGTGGACTATGCTAGCTTATCAGAAACATGGACAGTGACTTTGTTTACATTTTTTTTTTTAACTATATGTACCTTCGCACATACATCACCTACCGACCGTTATGTTTGCGTTGTATGTTCATGTTGCTGGGATGGGACAGGAGAGAGGGCATAGCACAGCACCTTGTCCTTTTGGTGATTTAAATAAAACCAAACCTGGTATTCATATCATAAAAACAAAGTTTGATAAAATATGTAGAGTGAGTCAGCTATCCAGTTCTCAAAGACTTGCCTGTTCTATGCCAAAAGTGTTACTTTACTTACCTATGAACTAACTGAAGTTATGATTCCCATTATGGCTGTAAAACACAGTCGGAGACTCAGAGTTGGTTTAGAAGTGGTTCCTGTTAGGAGCATCTATCTGGATCTTGAATTAATCAAGCAGTGGCACTGGAGATATGGGTCATTTGTGTGTGTGGTTTTTCATCGGCAATTTGGCACATCGAGAACTGTCAGTAAGGAGTGGAGCTGGGATTACATTTTCATAAGTAAAAGGGGATGGGCTGCTAAAACTCAATGTGCGATGCAGTTCTGCAATTATGTCTGTTGGATTTGTGCTCTCATGTATGGTAAAAGACATGTGGTTAGAAACTGTAAAAATTAACTGGGTAGTGGTACTGAACTTGTTGCTTGTAGATTTGCCTTCTGCTGTCCATGCGATAATGTGGATTGTGATTAATAACTTGTTTTACTCCACCATGGAATGGATTTAGTACTTCCTTATTACAGCAGCATACTTCTAGGGTTGACATTTTACTTTTCTGTTTATGTTTGCATTCAAAAACGGAGTGAAGATGTTATTCTTTTGCTCTACAGTACCTCTCAGCTGCTGAGATTTTTTAGAAAGACACTGATTTTGCCTTGTACTGTTGCTTCCTCCTGTAAATGTTTAGTTTTCTGGTAAATGGTGGAAGATTCCAGTCAATGATTCCAGACATTAAAACTGCATTGCATTGAACTTGCTGAAACAAACCTGTTGTCCTGTTAACTTTTAAGAGTTAAGGGTAATATCTAAAAAAAAGTCCCACTGTTGTCCCTTTGTACCCCTATTCCCAAAAATAATGTTTGGCTTTGTCCAGAATTTGTAACCATTGAGGGATATGACCGCATCAGTATTTATTATGACAACATTTGTAGGCTGTGTAGAATAAGTAAAGCAAACAGTAAAAAAGGCTGTGTACATTTAGTTTTAGCATACCTCTCCACGTTCCCTAATATTACACAATGCCCATGATTTTACTGGTACCATTCCTTTCTTCAAAAAATGTGTGGTTTTCTGCATGTTCTAGAGGACTGCAGTCACTAAGTAATTAGAGACATTTCAGTTTCACTGTTATCCCTGTTGCTGTACTATTTATTTTTTGTAATTGTAGAAATAAGCTGCATACCATGTGGTATACAGAGTTCCAAAAAATCAAAAAAACAAAATCATTCTAAATGTAGACCTTATGGCAGTTACTTTATATCTCTTGTTGCTGTATGTTAATTATCAAGCCTTAAGGTACAACATCCCAGTACCTCAGAAGGCAGCTGAATGAAAAGTCATAACATGCAACAAATAGAAATCTTTTGTTTGGCAGAAGCTTATTCTTAAAAAAAAATAGGCTGCTACGTTGAAATTGTACTGTTTCTGTGTTCGGTAGTAGAAAGGCAAGAGATACTTGTCTGAAGCAGCAGAGGCAAACAGTTTTGTTCCGATCTATACAAAGTGTAAGGAGTGACAACAATAATGGTATATTTAGGTCAGATACAAGTGACGTTGCTGCATGTTCCAGTGATTAATTTGTATTAGTCACTGGAGAAGGGGATGCTACAGCTTCATTTTGGGATGAGTTTACAATTACTGATAGTGCTCTGAAACAAGTTGTTTGATATCCACAGGCTGACAAAAATACTGATTACTGGGACTACATAAGCTTTTATCCAAGATACACCTATACTCTATTAGCAATTTTACTACATCCCAAATTGTATTTTCCTCCCTAAAAATATCCCTACGAAGCAACATATATACGTAAAGCATGACTTGTGTTGCTGCATTTTGTTGCCAGCATTAACCTATTCAGAATCCTCAGCATAAGCCATTATTTTTTGCTTGAAATTCCGTGATACACTCTTTAGATGTTTGTTTTCCTGTCTCTTCCATTTTATTACCTACTAATTTTAAGTTTTTTGACCTAGGAATAGCCAACTCAACAGTATGTTCATAGCCTGACTTCTTTCTCTTCTGTGCTGTGTGGGTTTGCAGGTTTATTATATTGAGACAAGCCATCTCTGTCGTCTCCACTGAGTGAGCATCTCAGAATACTTGGCATTTCAGCTAATATTTAAGCAAAAAACAAGTAATTTAATAAAATTCTTACAGTAGCAATCTACAGGACTACCGTTCTCTGTACATGGAAAAATGAGTTCTTTTGCAGAGTGGTGTACTAAAATATATATTTGAGCATCAAACCTCTCAACTTCTTAGTGCAAGAAATACAGACAAAGGCAAAAAAAAAAAAATAGGGAATAAAGGTCCAAAAATAGGGACACATTTTAAATCTTGCTCGTATAAAGAAAATTGCTAGAATAATAGGTCTTGCATTAGCATGCATTTTCTGAAGGATATGAAGTTTGAAACTCGAATGTCTGCCATTTTATAGTTAATTCAACATACAATGTTTTGCCAGAAAAGTGCATTTTTTTAAAGAACAGACTAAAATATGAGGCATAAATCTGGACATTCTGCAAAAATCTGGCCAGTTGAGAGTATGTTGATCATGAACGTTTTTCAAGTGCAAGTGTCATCTGTCATAGGTTCTTCTTTTTTCCACCTAAAGAAAATCTTCAAAATTAAATATCTGCTTTAAGAAAAATAACAAGGTACAGGGTACTGTTATTCATGGTCTTGTCTCATCTTGACTTGACTACTGTAATTCCTTAGTCCTGGGACTTCATAATGGTGATGTTCACTCTCTCTCTCTGTGCATATATATATATATATATATATATATATATATATATATATATATATTCAGTATTTCGAAATTATAATAGCGAAGCCTTTAAATTCTGAAACACTAAAAGCACAAAATTCAAAATCCCGAAGAACAGAGATTTTGAATTAGCGTTTCTGGTGTTGTGGTGTGTGAATGGTAAGGTGTTAGTTTGGGTATGTAAGTGTGTGTTAGTTAGGGGCTTTAGTGTGGGTGTGTATGTGTGTTAGTTAGGGGCTTTAGTGTGGGTGTGTATGTGTGTTAGTTAGGGGCTTTAGTGTGGGTGTGTTAGTGTGTGTTAGTTAGGGGCTTTTGTGTGTGTGTGTGTGTGTGTGTGTGTGTGTGTGTGTGTGTGTGTGTGTGTGTGTGTGTGTGTGTGTGTGTGTGTGTGTGTGTGTAAAATGCCCCAGGTGTACATGGTGGTGGGTAGTGAATAAGACTTGAACCCTGTACCTTGGGCCCAAGTGGCAAGAGCCTGAATTCCCTACCCACCACCATTTGTAAAAATGTTGCAGGATTTTCCCTCATACTTTTTCTGTTCCTCATAAAATCTGTGGTTTCTGCATTTGTGTCCTTGTTGCCTGACAGCTACATGTTCTCTGGTTTTATTCTTGGCTGTCTGGAGTGTTTCTCCCTGGGCCTCTGCTAAAACATTGCTTTTTTTTTTTTTTCAAAGTCAGACTTTCCTGGTTAACAAAAGTAAAAAAAAAATGGACACACTTGTCAGACTTCATATTCTTCAGAAAGTGCATGGTAACAAAAGCTTTTATTCTAGCAATTTTCTAAGTGTACAAGATGGATATTTGAAATGTATCCCTGTGTTTGGGACTGTATCCCCCCCCCCCCCCACCCATTATTGGCTTCGTCCAGGTTTTGTACTAGGGTTGAGAGTTATGGTAAGAACTGAATTCACTGAATATGTTTGGGGGCTGTATTCACCCAGTATTGGCTTTGTTTAGGTAGTGTTTGGGACTGTATCCCCCCCATTAATGGCTTCATCCAGGTTTTGTGCTAGGGTTGAGAGTTATGGTAAGAACTGAATTCACTGAATATGTTTGAGGGCTGTATTCACCCAGTATTGGCTTTGTTCAGGTATTTATTGGCTTCATCCAGGTTTTTTGCTAATGTTGAGAGCTATGGTAAGAACTGATTTCACTGAATATGTTTGGGGGCTATATTCTCCCATTACTGGCTTTGTCCGGGTGTTATTTGCTAAGAGGTTGAGAGCTATGGTGAGAACTGAATTCACTGAATGTTTGGTGGTTGTAGTAGTCACCCATTATTGGCTTTGTTCAGGTCTTTTGTGCTAAGAGGCTGACAGCTGTGCTATGGTGAGAACTGAATTCACTAAATGGTAGCTAGTTTCAATCTTCCTCTTTCACAAAACAGTTGATTTGGCGTAGTGGTATGTTGCTCTGACTGTTTTGCACGGGGTCCCCTGGGTTCAAGACGTGGCAGTGAAATGTATGGTGGTAACGCAGCATTTTATTCTAGCAACTTTCAAACATTATACAAGCAATGTTTAAAATGTGTCCCTGGTTTTTGGCCTTATGCCCCCCCCCAATAAATGTTGGCTTTTTCCAGATTTCTTGTGCTGAAAAGTTCAGAGATACAGCTGAGTGTCGAGTAGATTTTACAAGGAGCTGAGAGCTGCAGGGGAGCAAAAGTTTAGTGCTGCTTGTGTTTAGTCTGCTTGCATTGTTAATAGCACAACATATAGTGTACTTGCTTTAGATGCTGAAGGCTGTGGGTTCTACTCCTACAGTAGGTAAATGCATTGCTGATGCTGTATTGTGTTGTAAAGGGTGTGGATGCTGCAGTCTTTTTGGCAAAGATACCTAGTAACTATGAACCTGTTAACAGTTTGCTATCCATTCCCTATTGCGGTATTACTAGCTTTTCATTTTTTTATTGCATGCAACAAAAGCAATTTATTCTTCAAGGGTAACAGGCACTTTATTTGTAGATTAAACAATGACATATAAAGTGTTTGCTAGCAGCAACCTCTTTATTAGTTACAAATTTTTTCAGTGTGGAGTTTACTACTTCAGAGATTGTGTATATTTTTACTGATACTGGTGGACTTGAGTAGACTTTTATGATGGAAATGTTCTGAATTGGGCAGTTTTGTCATTGGTGGATGCTTTTTGTTTCATTGTTTACTGGAAAAATGTTCAAAACAATAAAATTAAAATGCCCTCTAACAACTGTACTGTATTGTACAAGGAATATAATGTAATACAGTCAGGAAGGTGTATCAAAGAGCACGTGCATGTTATGTTCGAGGCGCCTATGATTTTGTAGACAGCCCAGAGTTAATATTTGCCATTGGCAAAATGTATTTTCTCTGAAAGTGGGTTTCAGTGCTGTTTCAATGCATGCGAGTTTCAAGAGCAGAGAAGTTTTAATGTTGGTCTATTTTCATTGTGAGACTGCATTGCTTTAACAGATATGTATTAGGGTTTGTGCTGTAAAATGCAAAATAAAACTTTCAAATGAAATCCTAAATCATCGCAGAAGTAAAGCAGTATGCACATTAGTGTTTATGATAAATGGGGCAAAATAACCAAGGAATGGGACATTGGAATGGCTGCAGGGGGGAGGCTCCATTTGACCATGATTTTGTGAGGGGGGGTAGCAAGCTCAGACAGCCCCGGTTGAACTATACCTCTCAGTTGTCCATATCTTTGCAGAATGAACAGATATTTGCTGCTTATTTTTGGTTTGTTCCTCAAATTTGTGATTTTCTAGCAAATCATTTAGGAATGAAGCCATTAAATGACAAACATTGAGTTTCAGATGTCATAACCTTCAGAAAAATACATGCTAATGCAAGACTGTCTTTACGTTTATACAAGAGCAATTTTTAGTAGTGTTTGTATGTTCCCCAATATATTTGGCCTTGTTCAGATTTCCTGCATTAAGAGGTTGAGAGGTACGTGCAAATCCCTTTGTAGAGTAGGAATATCCAAACATCTCAATTGTCCCCAATTCTGGCTCAAAATGTTGCTCTCCCCTAATAATCCCTCCTCCAAAATGGCAATTTTGGAAGAAAATGTGGAGGGTTTACAATTATATATAACTGTAATGATCACTTATAGATTACCTTTATTTCAGAAATGCATGTGGATGCTCTTATTTTGTTAGCTGCTTCAAGTTAACTGTTAATATTAAAAAGGTGTCCCTTTTTGACAGGTATTTCCTGCATCACATTTTGGTCCGTTTTTCATAAAATTGTGGTTTTCTGGCAAATTAGTGGCAGGTCATTAAAGATTGAAGTTAGAAAATAATGGCAGACATTTGAGTTTCAGATTTCATACCCTTCAGAAAATTTGTACTAATGCAAGATCTACCTGTTCTATTTAAGTTATAAGAGCAATATTTAAAAATTGGCCTTATTTTTGGGCTTGTGTCACACTTCTAGTTCTATGTATGGCTTTGTCCAGATTTCTTGCTCTGAAGTCGAGAGGTATGAGTGTCAGATCCATCACTGTCAGCCAGAGACATTTCAAATTGTGACATACTTATTGCACCCCACTCCCCATTGTAGTGGCTCTGGATGTGTCCATGGAAGGCAAGGAGCAGTTATGCAGTATAAGTGTGCAGAGTATTCCCCCATCCAAAGTAGATCACAAATACGACCGTGGCTTTTCATCTGTCCTTGATTTTGCAAAATGTTCTGGTTTTCTATCAGATTTTTGTACTGTTGATTTATGCTTCTTATTCTGGAACTGTATGCTGTCACAGTGCCCTGTTGCTCTGTTTAAGTAGCCATGGTTTAATGAACATCAGGTAAGCTTGTCGGAGATTGTAAGATGCAAGTAAGCTTTAGTAAGCTTGTCGGATATTGTAAGATGCAAGTAAGCTTTAGTAAGTATATTGTTAAAGAATTACCAGCATTGAAAGCCTTTTCGTTGTTGCCATGCAGAGAATATTTACATGACTAGATAATGTATAAGCCTTGGGTATTGAAATGCATATGTCAGTTTTATTTATTTTATTTGCAGTTGGTTTGCCAGGATAGTCCATTGGGCCAAATGAACCCGTTTTCAATGGAGTCCTGGGGAGAAAAGCTCCAAAACTAAGTAGGTTATTAATAGATATACAAATTATACAATTACACAGAAGTTAATCATACAAGAAATAACAATTTGCAAATAATACAACTAGAGCGAGTACAATCTAGTGATGAAATTAATAGGTAATACAGACTAAAGGGAAATTTAGCACAAAAGCACTGAGAAATAACATCTTTGGAAGCATTTCATGACAATATTGAGGAATAATAACATATTAGGAAGCAATGCACAAAAGTACTGAGAAGCAATAACGTATTAGGGAAGCAATACTTGGGAAGTGTGGCCTAGTATATTCTTTCTGATTATTGTAGGAATAATAACATGTATGAGTTAGGGTGGGTAATTAGGAAAGTTGCAGGAGGAAACAGAGGAAGAAAGAAGATGGAGTTTGCAAGTGTTAGTTATGTGGGGTGGGAGCAAGAGCATTCCCACTGGGATACTAGATGTGAGTGAAGAGATCTTTTAAATATAAAATGGTTGGGGGTGGAGTTCCAAAGGCATGCAAGGCCATAAGACAGAAGATTTTGCCTGGGGGACTAGTTGGTTTATATACTTCTAATAGATTTTGATTGTTGGACCTTAATACTCTAGCAGGAAGGTGCATTTTAAAGGCTGATGAAATGGAGGGACAAAGGGAGGGGTTAAAAATGAGCTTATGTGCAAGATTTAGTTGAGTATATGTGAGATAACTGGGTAGCTCTAGCCATTTTAGTTTTTGGAGAGAGGAACAGTGGTGGGTGGAGGACTTGTGGTTGGTAGCGAACTTGGCAATTTTGTTGTAGCAAGAGGAACGTTGTGTTTTTAGAGAGGTCTGTAGATTAGTTAGGAGTGGAGCTCCATAGAGAAGGGAGGGGATAAGAAATGAGGTAGAGGGTGATTTTGGTAGCAGGTGTAAGGTAATGATTTTGTCGGTAAAGCATACCTAGTTTTTGATGGGTTTTCTTGATATTTAACTGTAGGTGGGAGTTGAATTTGAGCTGGTTATCAATTTGGACCCCAAGTAACTTTGTCTCGGACACCAGTTCCAGGGGTAGATTATTTTGTCTAGAGATGTGGAATGTGTTTATATTGAAAGAAGTTGCCTTAGAGGGGGTGAATAACATTAATTTGGTTTTAGAGGCATTGAGTGCTAGGTGATTCCTTTTCATCCATTGTTCAGTTGTTGTAAAAGCATCTTGAGTCAGTTTTAGGAGTGAGGGGATAGAGGTGGCAGCGCAGATAATAGCAGAATCATCGGCATATTGGATGATGTCTGAGAATGGGATAGAGTTGCGGAAATCATTTATAAATATATTGAAGAGAAGGGGACTCAGTATAGAGCCCTGGGGTACCCCAGTAGGAGTATTTAGAAATGAGGAGGTGGCCTTTTTCCATTTGACTGCTTGAGATCTGTTAGATAAGTAGCTGGAGAACCAGTTCAAGGAGGATAGAGATAGGTTAAGTTTAGAAAGTTTAGTTAGTAGCAGGCTGTGAGAGAGTGTCAAAGGCCTTAGAGAGGTCGAGTAGTAGGGTAGAAACAATTTGGCCAGAGTCGCGGGCTTTATTTACAGTTTCAAGGAAGGAGAGGAGGGCGGTCATAGTGCTATGATGTGGTCTGAATCCATGTGTGGGAGTTAGTAGGTGATTATCTAAGAGATGTGGAAGGAGTTGTAGTTGGATACACTTTTTTAGGAGTTTAGAGATGGGGGACAGAATAGCAATGGGGCGGAAATTAGTAACATTGTTGTTGTTGCCACCTTTTATGTATAGGTATGCTAAAGGCCCTTTTCCAGACTTGGGGTACTATACATTCTTGGATAGAGTGGTTGATTAAAATGCTAATAGGGTAAGCGATTGCTTCAGCAGCTTTGCTAAGAAAGTAAGAAGGGATGTTATCAGGAGCATTGGTGCATGGCTTCAGTTTCATAAGGAATTTCTTTATAGTAGAAGTGGGTATAGGTTTAAATGAGAAAAAAGGAGTGTGAAGAGGGAGAATTAGGGGCAGATGAAGCTGATGAAGTAGTAGGAGTAGGAGGAGTGGAGGGATGGGAGTTAGTAGATGGGAATGAGGAAGTAGTAGCAGAGTGGGGTAGAGATGGTTGGGGATGGTAAGGAGTTTTGGAGAATGTAGTGGTGTTAGAGAAAGATGATGGTAATTTGGAAATGGATTCAATGAAAAGAGTTAAATTGGGTAGCCAAGTCTTGGTCAGGAGCGTTTGGGTCTGGGGTAGGGGTATCTGGTTTGCTGGGGTTAAGTAGAGTAGAGATACCTTTCCAAAATTTCTGAGGGTTTGATTTTATTATTTTGAAGTGTGGAAAAGTAGTTTTGTCGGTCGAAGATTATGAGCTTTTTTACCTTATTTCGAAGTATTTTATATTCATTGTAATAAAAGGACAGGATTACAGTATTTTCAGAAGCTCATTACATTTTATTGCAGACCAGTGTCTTATAGCAGTGTCTGTGTGTTAGTACACTTGTAGTTGGGTCAGGGTGGCTTTAATGGTATATGGTAAATAAGCATTGCTACCTTACTTAAAAGCCAAGCCCTGCAACAACTAGCTCCACACTGAAGTCAAAACACAATAGCTCTGGTGGGTAAATGTACTCTGTAGTAATCAAAAAAGGCAAATGTTTAAAATAACTACAGCTTATGTGCAAACACAATAGGTAGTGATGAAACAATGCTCTGCTAAAAATGCTTTAATGCTCCACATTGCTGAGCTGCAGATCAGTTATCACTGGCTACCAGGATTTCACCCAATTCAGCTCAAGCACGGTGCCGTTCAGTGCAACCTTCCCAGAACTAATTTGTCTGACCAGAATTATTTGGTGTGTGTATAAGAGGGAGGTAGCATACCCCTCAGCTGTCCAGATTCTTGCCCCATATTCCTCCTAAAAAGGATTGAAGTTGCTAAATGAGACATTTCAGTTTTAGATATGTCATTTAGAAAAATGCATACCAACACAAATCCTGTTACTCTTGCAATTTTCTAAGTTTCTGAGAGCCATATTTATAATCTGTCCCTATTTATTTTAGGCTTTGTTCAGATTTCTTGCACTAAGGTTGAGGCCTTGAGGGGTGTGGTATGTTTGTGAGAAAGTGAAATGCCCAAGTTAGAGTTAACAGGTGGAATTTTCAAGTGCATTTTCAAGGAACTGTGAGTTTTAAGGGAAGCTAAGTTCACTGCTGCTCATGCCAAGTCTATTTACAATGTGCAACTGTTTTGTTTAGCAAATGGTATCTCTATTGTGGTATAAAGTTTTAAAGCTATGTTAGTAGCACCACAAGTAGAATACTTGCATCTTAATGTAAAGGCTTGAGGTTCTATTCCTACAGCATATACATTTGTATGCTGCAGTCCTCAGGATGTCCTCCTTTGGATGAGATGCCTAATAACTATGAACCTGTTTTTCAGCTTGTCATCCATTTTCTATTGCAATATACCAGCTTACCATTTTTTAATTTAACATAGGCAATTTATTCTTTGACGGCAACAGGCACTGAATTTGTAGATGAAACACTGAAATATACAGTTGTTTTCTAGCAACAACATCTTCATTAGTTTCAGATATCTTTAATGTGGAATTATTCAGATTACTTTTACTTCAGCAGAGTCACTCAAACAAGTGCTGCTGTATAATACAAGGGATATAATTCAATTATATATTATAATTAATACAATCAGGTAAATCAAATAACTTTTGCATGGCCCTAACGGTGTGCAAGGAGCCTATTGCTTGAAAACAGTTCAAAGGTAAATAACCTGCCACTGGCCAGATGCATTTTCTTTGAATGTGGGTTTCAATGCTGTTTCATTGAATGTGAGTTTCAAAAGTAGAGAAGCTTTAATGCCAAGTCTGTTTTCATTGTAAGACCTTTGTTTAGGTTTAGTAAATGTCTCAGTGTTTGGGCTATAATGTTTGAAATAAAAGTTGTAAATGCCTATTGCTTGAAAACAGTTCAAAGGTAAATAACCTGCCACTGGCCAGATGCATTTTCTTTGAATGTGGGTTTCAATGCTGTTTCATTGAATGTGAGTTTCAAAAGTAGAGAAGCTTTAATGCCAAGTCTGTTTTCATTGTAAGATTATTGCTTTGTTTAGGTTTAGTAAATGTCTCAGTGTTTGGGCTATAATGTTTGAAATAAAAGTTGTAAATTAAATCCAACTGCCTGTAATCATTGTAGAACTAAAGCATAAAACAGTATGCACACAGATTTGAACAGTGTCTACAGTAAATGGGGAGAAATAGCCAAGTAATGGGACACTGGAATGGCTGTGTGGGCGGGGCTTGGGGTGGGTGGACTTGGGCGGGGCTGTGTTGGCAGGGGGAGGGGTGAGCTATGTGGGTGGGGCTCTGGGTTTGCACCCCCCTGCAAAAAATCCTGCGGGCTCCCTTGCATACACATCCTTCTCCAAATGCATGCTACTGCATTTTTAGCAACTTTGTACATAAATAGAAGTGAGAGCTTTGCGATCATAGTGATATCTCTAATCAGCTATACAATCACAGATGCATTCCACTTGTGGTTCTTGTAAAGTATACATAACGTATGTAATCCCTGAACTGCATTGTCCAAGGCCACTATAAGTAAGGAAGTACCAAAATCTTTAATATGACTCAATGCTGTTTACCATGGAATCATGGATATCAGTCAAAAAATTCCTAACACTGTATAGACCCTTTCAATGTGGAACTTTGAGGAACGTGAAGTTTTTAAGACCCCATGGGTTTGAAAGGCAAGTTATGATTGGAGGTTGTACCTCTCAATCTCTCAGAGCAAGAGATCTGGACAAAGTCAAAAATAATGGTGGGATGGGGCATGGTGGGACAAAGGCCTAAAAATAGTGATAGATTTTAAATATTGCTCCTGTAAACTCAGATAGTTGTTAGTATAACAGGTTTTGCATTATTATGTATTTTCTGAGGGATATAAAGTCTGAAATTCACGTCTACCATTATTTAGCATTATTTAATTACTTCAATCGTTATACTGGTATCCCACAATTCCAGCAGAGTGAGCATGGTTACCTGATTATGTATGCACATTTTATTTTAATAAGCACCCCAAGTTGTACCTATTTTTCATTGGACTTTTTCTAGATTTTTGATCTTTCTAGGTTGAGAGGTATGTGCCTATGTCGGATTATCGAAGTTCTGAAACTTTGAAATTCATACGGCAGGCATTTTTAAAGTTTTTGCAGGGGGGCAAGCCCCCCCTGCACACCCCACACCCACTGCTAATTAAATATGAAATCCAAGATCACACTATACTGAGGAAAAGGGTAAATTTCCTATTCCATGTTGCACCGCGATCTCCATTCAAAACACTCAAAGTTTCAAAACTTCAATAATATGGTCCCCTACCATATGACTTTCAAAGTTTTGACACTGCGATAATCTGATAGGGACCCATACATATTACATAATAGTCTACTTCTAAATTTCAAAGTTTCAAAACTTCGAATTTGTTATAGTCAAGACCATAAGATCAAAGTTTTAAAACTTCGAAATGTAAATAAAAAAAAAAATTGAGGGGGGGGGTCATTTTTGCAGGGGGGCAAGCCCCCCTGCACCCCCATGTATACCCCTGCTAATTAAGTATGCCAACTCTGAGATCACATTCCAGTAAAGAAAATGATAAATATACCGTTTTGTGCTGTACAGCGATCTCCATTTAAAAAGTTCAAAGTTTCAAAACTTCGGTCTCATGGTTGCGACCATAAGAAATTCAAAATTTTGAAACTTTGAAAATTAGAAGCAAACCATATATGTCTATACACACACACACACACACACACACACACACACACACACACACACACACACACACACACACACACGACTTTTCTAAAACCTGCCAGCAAATTCTATACCTTGTTTTATAACAATGAAGAGAGAATGAAAATTCAGTAACTTAGTCATATTTTTCATATTAAGTAACGGTAGTAAATGTACACTGTGTTTTAACCAACAGTGATGCAGCAGTAGCGTTGTTGCCTCACAGCAAGAGGTTCTCCCGTTCGATTCTCGGCTAGAGTGCAGGGGGTGCCTTCTGTGTTGAGTCTGCATGTCCTCCCCGCGGTTGGGTGGGCGTTCGAAAGACATGCGTAAATTGGAGTGCCTGCGTTGAACATCAAGCTGGCACCTAGGCGTTTGTGAAAATCTACTGCCAATCATTAGCGGACCGGAGTTCCCTGTGGCGACCCCTAACCGGGAAAGCCGAAAGACAACAACAGCAAGTAAATGTACACTGTAGAACACACGACTGCTAAGATGATGACCTAGACATTTCCTTTTCATAATTTGACTGATCTTTCCCTCCCCAAGGAATGATGACAAGCTGGCTAAAAACCAGCATAAAGACTAGTGCTAAGGCACTGCTACATTTTCCTTGCCCACCCAGAAGTGAGAGGCAAGATGCAACAACAAAAGAAATGTAAGCCACAGCAGACTTGTCTGTGCATGCAACAAACAAGAATTTCAGGATTAGATGCAGAAGATGAACGTAAATATTACAAGAACTGCTAAGCAATGCTACAGTGTCTTACATACAGCACTGAAGGAAAAAAATTACAAAGATAGCATAGCTTAGCTTGTTTCATGCAAATGAGTGCAAGCTGCAACACAAGCCAAACAACACCTACAGAAGGGGTTCTTGTTTTTCTTTGAAAAAAACATTCACATGTAATAGGCACCTTTCTTCATCCTACTGGACTGAAGCAGTAAAGGGAAAGGTGCCTAGTGTTAAGATTTTCTTATGATCCAAAGCAGGAGGCAAAGACTGTCTAAGACTATCTTTGTATGGGTTTTCGATTCCAATTCAAATGCTGCTCTGAGATCTCAACAACACTTCACTTGCACGACCAGCTACTACATAGCAGGCAGATTGGCTTCAACAGACTGAAATTACCTTTCTACTTCTCTATATTTTTACAGCTAGATTTTCTGCTTTATTACCATAGTTATTCTGAAGAAATTACTTGTATGTTTCTTCAGCAAAATTCTGAGATTCTGATTGGTTGAAGTTGTGCCAAGATGCCCAGAGTGCACGAAATAGATGCTAAACAAGGATGTCATACCAGAGCGTGCAAATCTCTCTCTCTGCATTACTTACCTCAGATTCACTTAATGATGCATACCACTGCCAGTTAATGAAAATGCAAACCTACTCGTCATACAAATTTAAGTATTTAAATATGAATGTTATGAGTTTTGACTGCAAGTTAATACTTACAGCTATTAACTTATCAAGACTGGCAAAGACTTGTGGTCAGATCTGGGCCACAGCAGAATTAGGCCAACTTGTAAAAAAAAAAAAAAAAAAGTCAGATATGATACCTGGCATTGGATGAAGCATTTTAAAATTCTGATCTATTTTACAATCGGATACCAAAGGTGTGGATGCTTGAGAGGAGGGAGGAGACAGACCATTGTAACACCACTTTTTTTTAAATCAGTGTGTATTATGCAAGCAATATTGCTTTTCTTTCATAGGGTTGATGTAAAATTGTTGTTATGCCTAATGTTTCAAGCTTGCTGTAGCATATGTAATCGTTGTTAGAGAAAATATATTTACAAAATATAAGTATTTGATACTTAGCTACACAAGCACACAAACATACTTAGAAGCACAGACAGAATCAAGTACATAAACGAGCATTGATTAGCTAACACAGACACACTCACAGAAACAAACACAAAGCAGTTACAGCTGCTTTGAGAGAAAACAGCTCCGATATCTCATTGTGAACAAATGACTGAAAAAAATTGTGCAAGGCATTACAACCCACCACTTTTACTATCCCTGATTTTGCTGCTCTGTCCCTCAAGAAATAATTCATTTTCAGGTAAATCACAGAGAATTAAAGCCAGTCAATAATGCCACACAATAAGAGTTTCACACTTCTTACTGTGCAAGGAATCCATGTTGACAGACTGCCTGTTGCAGTCATCGCTGTCTCTGTCTCTCTCACGTATGCCTTCTCAGTCTCTCACTCATGCACACACACTTTTCTTTTTTAGTTTTACACACTCTAAACAACAAAGCGCTACTTAGTGACAGTGAAAAATGGCAGCATTTGTTTTTTTTTAAAAACATCTGAGCTTCACAGCACTTTAATATGCTACCATGAAGCATTAACAAGGTTCAAAAGTGTTTATAGGCTAATGACCACAAGGGCCTTTTTAAGCTTAGCTATGCATCCCAAATCTCCGACAAGTTCTGATACCCTTGATAAGTGTAAGCATGGGCCTGGGAGATGAACCATTTACAGGTTACCCGTTTGCATCAGAGACATAGGTGCCAAACCAGAGATGAATTTCCGGTTTCCCATCCAATTGTCCAAGTTACACTTGAATTCCTTGCAAACAGCTATATATCAAGCAAACAGGCACTGTACAATAAACTAAACTACCATTTAGAATTAGTACTTCTGCTATTTCAGTTCAAAACTACATTTTTATCTGTTTATAAGATAAAAAATAGTGTTAGAACACACTTGAAAATCAAGTGCGTTATCATGCACACCATCAGGGAACACATTTTATTCCAAAAATGTGGCAAGAGACTTTGATCATACTAATTCCAATACAGAAAACATCACCTGGGCCTGCTCTTTAGCAGCAAGGTAAACTGTGCAGAAATGCAAAATCAAAAAGTTGGTCATTTACATGACAAGAGATTTTGAATACTGAATCGATATCCTTCCCATTATTCACAACCCCTTTTCCCATTTTCACACATGGGGCTTGGCTGTCAATTCAGTGACAATCAGCAGCCAAGATTCACACTTCTGGCAGGCTAGCCCTGCTGCAGTTGTTCTTCCTTACCACAATTTAGAGTGTCCAGTCCATCTACTGCTTACCTTTAGAATGTGGGGGAAATGGCAACACCTGGAGAAAACCCACATGAACATGGGGAGGATAAGTAGAGTTCACACAGAAGGCACCTCAGCCATGAAATGAACCCAAAAACTTCTTGTTATGAGGTGGCAACACTATCCACTGTGCCACTGATTTAGCACTAACAAATTCACATTAAGATAGCTAAATATTCCTAGTAAAATTAAAAAAAATCGTTATCATGAAGAAATGGAAAGCATTAAATGAAAATGTACACAAAAGTGTCACACTGTCAGTGGCATAAACAGGTGGCACACACAATTTTGGTGTTGAAGGATGTGGATTCGACTCCCATATCTGGTAGACTGCTTGCTGACACTGCAGGGTAGAACAAGGGAGGTACATACCAGAGTGTGACGTCTTTCAGATGAAACATTAAACCAAGGTCCCATCTATTCGAGTTGATGGTAGCAGAGATGATGTAAAAGATCCCATGACACCTATGGCAAAGAGTGAGTATGGGTTCTTTGATTATATATATATATATATATATATATATATATATATATATATATATATATATAACATTATGTACAATACTATTTACAAACTTACATATTTATAAATTTATAGTGTGTACAAATTTGTATTCCTTTCATTTATTGTCATATAAACATAGGCTTTATTACTTTTCACTTCCATTTTCATCATCTCCCACAATCATCTCATTTTTCTTAAAATTACTGCTAGCCTCCATTTACCATTAAACATAATTTCATTTAGCTTTTCATTCCAAATGGTCCACATGACAAAATAATATTTTACATATTTTACTAACATATTCCTTATTTTTATCATTTATCTCCTTTATATTTTCAAAAAAATTTTCTTTTCATCATTTTTTTCCACAACATTTCAATCCTTATATATTGCAAGAAAACAGGTTCTAGAATTTATTCTTTACCACAACATATGCTCTAAAAACAGTGGAACAGCCTGTACATTTCCCTTTACTGTTAATTCATTCATCACTAAGCTACATAAAAAATCTTGATATTCTACTTGTTTTTACACCATGCTTTTTGTACATTTACAGCTCTCACTTTTCATTCGCTAGCCCAGCTGAAGGATTAACATAATACTGTATCATAGTTTTATGCTGCACTTTCTTCCCATTTTCTATTTCGGCAATTTTTAATTTCCATAAAATAGTTTTTCTTGACATCTCATTACTTCATTTAAACAATGTTTTCCTCTTTTGAATTTAACATATTCCAATGCCACTAATATTTGCACTTTAGTAGATTTACTACTAACTTTTCATTTTTATCATTTATTCAAGACAAAACTTTATACAAACTTTAAAAAGTGGCATAAACACCTGGGTTCATTAATACTAAACTTCCATCATTATCATCCATGTACAAGACTCCTCTTTTCACTGGGTTCAATCACAAATCCCATATAAAAGAAAAATCTACTTATAGTAATTCTTTTTCATAGATTATAAGCAACATATAGACACTAGTTAAATATCCAGTCTTTCCTAGTATAACTAAATTAACCAAATAAACTTTTGTATTAAATGATAGCTTGTAAGTTTTCCAAAATCAACAACGCTCCCTTATTTAATCTATTCCATTGTTCCTCACTTACCCTTTTAACCTCCAAATGTTATTCCTAACACAGTGATTTCTCTCATCAAGAAAGATTCTACTCCTAACTTTATTATATCCCAGACTTTGACTTTTTTCTTTAAAGTCATGCTTATAATATTTCAACATTGATTTATATAGCATATATTTTTTAATCCAGACTTTGTTTCTTGTAATCAATATAAATACCATCTGCATAAGTAAACATGACTGGAAGTTTTATCCCTTCATTAGTAACCACTCATGTATAAATTTACATATCTAATACATCCATAACTAATGTAAATAATATACTACTCCTAGGGCATCCATTACATATGCCATTTGTATATCCATTTCTTTGCTTTATCATTCATTTCACTAAAATTCTTACTTTATTTTCAGTATATACAAAACATACATTCTTAATTTTCTTACTAATGCTATACAGTCTTTTATAATTGTCCACAAAAGTTTGTTATACTGTATTACAAACTTTATTTAAATCTTTTGTGACCTTGGTCTCATCAGTCCTGTTTGAATCATCATCCACAATTTCTCTTACTATGAACATGTCCTTACATCTTTTTCCCTTTAAACTATATATGCTATCTTCCATAATATTTATCATTTTGCTTTCCATTCTCTTCTAAATTATTTTCATAAAAATAGCATAATCTGCATTGTTCAATACTAAAGGTGTCCAATTTTCAATTCTATTTTTATCTTCCCTTTTCCATACAAAGTATGCCACTGCATAAATCTTAATAAAACCATCATTTAACCACTCATTCATAACTCATTCTTAAAATGCATAAAATTCGTATAACATTGGTATCATATTCCATATGATCCTGAAACAGACTGTAAATTAACTTGTCCAAGTACCTTATCTAATTCATATAAGGAATTATTGTTTTCTAATTCTTTTGTTCTGTCAATTTCCTTAAACATACCATTTTTGCACTTTCCATCTAGAAACAATTTTCTTATACAATTTATTACAATACTCCTAATTTGTTACACAGATATTTTTGTCTATCACCTTTCATTTCTCTCATCATACTAGTATTATCTAACTGTGCAACTCAAATAAGCCAATACCTCTTCTTTCTTACCTTGTAAATATCTTTGCTTAAATAAAAATTCTTTAATTTTCTCGATTCTTTTCATAAATTTTCCATTCTGTCACAGAATATTTTCGATCATTCCTTTAAAAGCATCCATACACATTAACAATTACTGTTTTCCACTTTTCTTATATCTGACTGCCATTTTATTTTTTTTTTTTGTAGTTTTCTTTCCAATCTAGCCACCTGCAGACCAGTTTTCATAACATACGCTAGTGGAAATGTGATCTTTCCATTAATGCATACATACTTTTTTTCCATTTTTATCCCATAATTTCTAATTTATTCATTTTCACTATCAAACACTCTCCTTATTTTCTTGTATTTCTATCCCTGCAGTGGAGTGATTTGAAAAGCCTGTTAAAGTGTCTCTGTTTTATATCAAACAATTTAAATATAGCCAACAGTATCTATGTCATATATATACCTTGACTAAATGTCAAAAAATTATTTCAAGTCTTTAAATTGCCACATTTTACAACTTCACTAATTTTATTTCCTTCTGAAGTCACAATCAAAATCTCCTGTTGATATTATTATATTCACATTACTACATAACCCAAAATTTTATGAAATAAATGTTCTCTTCCTTTATTTCTAACATTGGCTTACAATGCTATAATTCTTCATACCTGATTAACTCTTGTCAATCTCAGTGGGTATAGTCTTCCTATCACTGCCAACGTTATGTTCATTATTTTCATTGATATTCTACAAAGTACAACAAATTCCTGAACATAGTTCCTTTCCTAGGTTCCATATGGTCTCTCTTCCCCAAAGTTTCTTGGTAATCTCTCTTCTTGTGTCAAGAATCGTACATCTGTCAATATTACGTCAACATCACACTTACTACACTAATTCAAGATGCCTATTTTACTACTTACATTTTTGATACTATTTACATTTACTGAAAGCACTCAATTTGTCAGCATGTCTATTTTGTAGCTTATCAGAAATTGTATAAATTGTCTTTTACCCTTATCCCTTTAAGCTTTCCTTTTCAGTCTTAGTCATTTTTCTAATAGAATTATATTTACCTTTCACTATTTTCCAATTTACCTTCCTTTACACTTATTTCAGAATCTTTTATATTTTATTCTGTGTTGTTTTTCTCTGTATCCTTATCTTTATTTTTACCCTTATCTTGCTTCCCTGCTCCCACTTTATCTTTTATTAGAGCTGTTTGTCTTTGTATACTATCCTCACTTTTTTCTTCTTCATTTCTCTCTAAATTTCAACCCATCCATAAATGCCAAATTTTGTTGCATCTGTATTTTAAATCATACTTTTTTGCATCATGACCTGTTTCCCCACAAATATAAAACATTTACTCTTATCACAGTTACTTATCAAATGATCATGTTTTCCACTGGGGGAAAATGCTTTTGGTTATCCCCAATATTTTACAACTGCTCTTTTACCCTTTACATTTATCGCACTATGGATAGGAACACATTTTCTTTCTCCATTTTCAGTAGAATCTGACAGCCCCATCCCCCAGTCCATAATCCTCTGTTATCATAGACTTTGCTAATGTCCATAACTTCTTTATAAAGTTTGCTTAAATGTCTCTTTAAAATCCCTTTCAACTTCTGTTCAAAATTGAACACACATTTTCTTTTTTGTTTCTGTGAAATACTTTAACCACATAAGAATTCTAAGGATTACAGTTCTTTTTCTTCTCATACCCTTCCAAAAAACTTTCCAGAACAGAACTAGTCTCAAAAATGTCACAATTTTGTTTTTATGAATAAGAATAAAAGCTGATAATTCCTGAGCCTTTACTTACTCCCACAGAACAATCAGAATATCCCAAATGTCATACCCGTCAATTTATTTTTCATTATTTTGAATTCTCACTATAAATTTCCTTTCATTGTTGACATTTATCCTCTGTTCATCTCTCATCACTTGCCCTGCACTTTAACAGCATTGCCATACAATTTGTCTGGCAATCTTCTTTCAGAATAGCTTCTGATTTCACCAAATGAATTTTGCCCATAATTTCATCCCAAGGAACATCTTTTCCATTCTGTGGCTTGCTCTGCAACAACAATTCACTCAAAACATCCTGTACCCCCTCCCGACTGGAGGGCTGAAATAACAAAGCCATCATTGTTTTGAATATTTGTATCCAATGAAAAAAATTCTGCTGAAACAGCTCCTCAAAAACATTCTGCAAGCTCCGCATCAGCGTTCACTTCTGTGCTATCCGCCATCTTGGATCTCCTTGAGCACTGTTCTTTCAGCTGCCAGTGCAGTAGGAATAGAGAGTACAGTTGTGTACACTTACCATAAATGTAGATGTTCGAGTGTATTCACTGTTGCAGTCATTACACTTGGGTTATCCTGCTGGCAGGCTACCCTCAGTTGTCCTGAATTCCAAAGTCTAGGTCCAGTGTCGGTTGCTGTCGCCTCTTCTCAGACGTCAGTGCGCCAGGGGGTATAAAAGATGCAGCAGACACCATTTTCTTCAATTTTTCTTGCCCCAGATGTCAGGTGCCCCCAAAAGAGTAGGCTAAAAATATGGCAATGAAACATGCATGCACCAAAATATATTATACCTTCATCTACAAGCAAATACACCACATAGGTTGTATAGATTAGAGAAGTGCATATAAGTTCCAGCAAAGATATGGGGGATGGTGGGTGGGTAACCTGGACTGCAACAGTGAATACACTCGAACATCTACATTTATGGTAAGTGTACACAACTGTACTATGTTCTTCATGTTTCACTGTTGCAGTCATTACACTTGGGTTGAATCCCAAAGCTATGGTTGGGAGGCTGGAGCTAGATGGCATTAGGAGCGGCTATGAGGCCCTGCAGAACTGCAGTGGCAAAGCCGGCCCTGGATTTAGAGTAGAGTGGGAAATTATAGTGCTTTGTAAAGGTGTGCACTGAACTCCAGGTAGCAGCCTCTAAAATGTCTTTGGTTGGTACTCCCCTGAGGAAGGCTGCTGAAGTGGCTGCTGCTCTGGTTGAATGTGGCCTAATGCCCTTAGGCACTGGCTTGCCATGCTGTGAATAGCAGAAACGAATGCAGTGGCCTATCCACTTTTGAAATAGTCTGCTTTGAGATAGTCTTTCCTTGTTATCCTGCAGCATATGCCACTAGTAGTTGCTCTGTCTTTCTGAAAGCTTTGGCTCTGTTCAAGTAGAAGCGTAGCTGTCTGTGTATGTCCAATGAATGCAGAATTCCCACCCCCTTATTCTGTGGGTTTGGATAAAAAGTAGGCAGATGAATAGTTTGGTTAAGGGCCACACTGGACACTACCTTAGGGCATAAATGTCGGGTTTGTCCTCAGAGAAACCCTGTCTGGATAAAACATGACAAAAGGTTCCACAGAGTGCCTGTAGCTCTGAGACTCATCTTGCAGAGGTTATTGCTAGGAGCAGAGCTGTTTTCCAAGAAAAAAACTTTATATCAGCTGTAGTGGCTGGCTCAAAAGGAGGCAGAGTGAGTTTTTCCAAGACATAATTGAGGTCCCATGCAGGTATTGGTGATCTCCTTGGAGGCCTTAAGTTTTTGGCTCCTCTGAATTACTGCCTTAACAAGGGATGAGAAAAGATTGGTGGCTCTGTATTGTAATGAGCCGAAATGGCAGAGGCATGAATTTTAATTAATGAAAAGGATAGGCCTTTGTCCAGCATCTCAGTTAAGTATTGTAAAATCTGAGGAATATTTGGTACAGCTGTGTCAATTCCTTGTGCCTGGTTCCATGTACAGAATCTCTTCCATTTTCCAGCGTAAGATTTTCTGGTACTAGGCCTTCTGGCCTCCAAAATGACATCCATCACAGCTTTAGTGAGAGGTACGTTTTGTATGACTGCATTATCCGCCATGCTGCCAGATTTATGGTCTTTAGTTGGCTGTGCAGGATCTGGATTATTTTGTTGGGATAGTAGATGAGGTGTTTGAGGCAAGGTCCAAGCCAGGCATTGAGATAAGTTCCATAGGATTGGATACCAGTACTGGCGGGGCCAGTCTGGGGCAATCAGTATCATCTTTGATTTCTCTTCTCTGACCTTTAGGAGTACCTTGGAGAGGAGAGGCAGTGGAGGAAAGGCATATACTGCTAAGCTTTTCCAGCTGAAAGATAGCGCATCCACTTTCCATGCTTGTCTGTGATAAGTCCTTGTGCAGAATCGTTTTAGTTGGTAGTTGTGAGAAGAGGCAAATAGATCTATATCTGGGCATCCCCATTTCCTTGTTATCATGCTGAAGACTTGTGGGGATCCATGAGGTTTCTGCTTAGTTCGTCTGCCAGAGTATGTATCTTTCCTGGCAGGAATTGTGCCTGCAGATGTACTTGGTAAGTCAATGCTGTGTCCCACAAAGTCATGGCTAGTCTGCAAAGGGAGTAAGAATGAATGTCTCCCTGCTTGTTTATATACCACATGACCATGGTGTTGCCTGTCTTTATCAGTAGTTGTCCCGAATGAAGTAGGTCCTTGAAGGCTGTCAGGGCATTCTGAACAGCTAGCATCTCTTTTTGATTGATATGTAGATGCATTTGGTTTGCGGACCATGCGCCTTGAATACATCTTCCTGCCATGTGGACCCCCCAGGCATAACCTGATGCATCCGTTGTTAATGTCTGCCTGGTTGGAGTTAAAGTGAATGGCTGTCCCTTGTTCTGGCGACAGGCCTTCGCCCACCATCGAAACTCCTGCTGCAGGCAGGGAACGAGGGCAATTGTTGTTTCCAGGCTGTGGCAATGCTGAGTTCAAACACTTTTTAGTATCATTGAAGTTTCCTCATATGCAGTCTCACATATGGAATTAGTAGAATGCAGGATGCCATGAAGCCCAAAGCCTGCAGAATTTTCCTTGCAGATACCTGGTCCTTTGTTGCCAACAGGTTGAAATAGGTAGTCAGTTGCCTTTGTTTGTCTGGCATGAGATAAGCCATTTGGGCAGTTGTATTTAAGCTTGCACCCAGGAATATTATCTCTTGAGAGGGTACTAGTTTTGATTTCTTTTCGTTGACTGTGTATCCTAGGCCTGTTACAAATGCCAGATGCTGCAGTAGAATGTCCTTGTTCTCTGCTTGAATGAGGCAATCGTCCAAGTAAGGATATATTTGTATTCCTCTTTGTCTGCAGAATGCAATGACTGGTGCCAGGCACTTTGTGAAGACCCTGGGCGCAATAGATAAGCCAAAGGGTAGTGCATTGAGCCATCTTTGAATCTGAGGTATCTTCTGCAAGTTTGTCTGATTGGGACATGCAGGTATGCCTCTTTTAGGTCTAAAGTCACAAGCCAAGCCTTCTTGCCCAGTATGGGCAGAAGTTGCTGTAGAGTCAACATTTTGAATTCTGGTACATCCAGATATGTGTTTAGAATAGATAGGTCCAGTATTGGTCTCCAGGTCTTGTCCTTTCTTGGTACCAAGAACAGTATTGAATGAAATCCTTGTCCCTGCTCTTGCTCTGGTACTACTTGAATGGCCCTCATGTCCATGAGGGATGAGACTTGCTTTTGTGCCTCTGCCCATTGATGTTTTAGCAGGTCTGGCCAACTGTGTGTCCTTGGCAGGGTATGGAAGTGAAACTTGTAGCCTTGTGACACTATGTTTAGGACCCATTTTTCCTGGGTTATTATGTGCCAACTTTGAGAAAAAAGTGCTAGTCTTCCCCCTAGAGGTGCTGCCAGAAGATAAGTGCTTGGTGCAGGCAGGGGGAAGTCATTGGGACTGTTTCCTGTATGACTGTGATTTGTCTTCTCCACTTTTAGAGGTAGAAGCACCCCATTGTTTAGACCTGTATGAACCTTGGGGCTGGGATCTGTCTCTTGGGCGTCTGTATCTGCCCCTTTGTTGTCCGTCTGACACTGGAAAGGACCAATTCTTTGTAGGCCAGTACCTGCTAAATCTTGGAGGCTGTACCTGTAAGAAATCCTTAACTGTTTGCATAGATTTAGCTTTGTCCTCCATTTTCTTTAACACCAAACAAGGTATCATGCTGTAATGGAGCATCTAATAATTTTGCTTTGACATGATCAGGCAGATTTTGTTCCTTTAACTAAGCATGCCTCCTGATGACAGGACCCGTAACAGCGGCCCTGCAGGAGGCCTCCAAAGAATCAAAACCACATTGCAAAGTATGCTTTCCAACTTGTTCAGCTGCATGCAATAAATCCTGCATTTCTTTGTTTTCTGCACATTCAGAATTTATCAACATTTTCTGTTTAAGCAGTGACATAATATATTACTGATATTTGAGCATATGAAACTGACAATTTAAAGCCCGTATAGCCAAGGTAGCAGAAGTGTAAATCTTTTTTCCCCATCTGTCCAATCCCCTAAAATCCCTGTCAGAGGGGGTAGGGTTTTTTTGCAGTGGAAGCCTTGACCCCTTTGGGACCCTGAGAGATGGTTTCTGGCTCAGCAGCAGGGTTTTTTAAAAGGAATTTATGAGAGTCAGGAAAGTACAGTTTTGTACCTACCATAAATGTAGATGTTAGAGTGCTAATACAGCTGCAGTAATCACAGATGGGTTCTCTGCCGTCAGGCGGATCCTCGGTCGGCCAAATTCCAAAGTCTAGGTCCGGTGTCAGTTGTCGTCGCTTTCTTTCCTGACGTCAGTGCGACAGGGGTATATAAGACACAGCCGACGCCATATTCTTCAGTCTTTCTTGCCCCAGATGTCAGGTGCCCCCAGAAGGAAGGCAATACATAAATTATATATATAGTCAAGCAATGCAATATAAATCAAAAAAACAGTAGTTGCAAGCAAATACACCACAGAAGGATAACCCAAATTAGGTTGTATGAGGAGGTGTTAGCCACTAGGCCTTTACCAAGAGGGGAAGGAGGGAGGGAAACCTGTACTGCAGCTGTATTAGCACTCGAACATCTACATTTATGGTAGGTACAAAACTGTACTATGTTCATCGTGCATACAGCTGCAGTAATCACAGATGGGTAGAATCCCAAAGCTACGCACAGGGTGGTAGGCACTAGGTGGAACTGGGAGCAGCCAGAATGCCCTGCAACACAGCAGTGGCAAAGCCTGCTCTAGTCTTGTAAAATAAAGGCAGGTGGTACTGTTTTGTGAAGGTATGCACAGAACTCCAAGTGGCTGCCTCCAAAATATCTTTGGTAGGGACTCCTCTGAGGAAGGCTGTAGAGGTAGCTGTGGCCCTTGTGGAGTGGGATCTGATGCCTGTAGGAACAGGTTTGCCATGAAAGGAGTAACAAAACCGTATGCAATGGCCTATCCATTTTGAAATTGTCTGTTTGGAAATTGGCTTCCCTTGAGCTCCTACAGCATAGGACACAAAAAGTTGTTCTGATTTCCTGAAGGGCTGTGTTCTGTCCAAATAGTAACGTAGCTGTCTAAGGAATGTAGCAGCCTTTCCCCTTTGTTTTGAGGATTGGGGTAAAAGGTAGGTAAGTGTATGGCCTGATTTAAAGCTACCCTGGATACTACCTTAGGCATAAATGAAGGGTTGGTTCATAGGGAAACCCTGTCCTGATGGAAGATGAGAAAGGGCTGCACAGCCATGAGGGCTTGTAGTTCCGAAACCCTACGAGCTGAGGTAATGGCCAGAAGGAAGGCTGTTTTCCAGGACAAATATTGCAAATCTGTTGAGGCAGCTGGTTCAAAGGGAGGCAACGTTAATTTTTCCAGGATGTGGTTAAGATCCCAGGTTGGTATTGGTTGTTTCCTTGGAGGTCTTATATTCTTAGCTCCTCTGAGGAACTGTCTTAAAAGTGGGTGAGAGAATAAGGGTGGATCAGTATTGTATTCTGCAGAAATGGCTGAGGCATGAATTTTGATGGAGGAAAATGAAAGTCCACTATTCAACAGCTCAGCTAGATACTGTAATATCTGAGGCAAATTCAGTTTTCTAGGATCCTGGCCTTTTTTCTCATTCCAAGCGCAAAAACATTTCCATTTTGCAGAGTAAGCCTTTCTAGTAGATGGCCTTCTGGCCTCCAAAATGACATCCTGCACCTCTTTGGAGAGTAGGGTCTGTGGTGGTGTTAAGGAATTTTCCATGCAGCCAGATTGAGAGTTTTCAGCTGACTGTGAAGAGTTTTGTAGCTGTGCTGAGTCAGTAGAAGAGGCATTAGAGGTAGGGTCCAGGGAGGAGTATGTGTTAGGCTCCTCAGGAGTGGGTACCAGTGTTGTCTTGGCCAGTCTGGAGCAATCAGTATCATCTTTGGTCTGTCTGCTCTTGCTTTCAAGAGCACCTTGGGCAGAAGAGGCAAAGGTGGGAAAGCATAAACTGTCCATGTTGCCCAATTGAAAGAAAGGGCGTCCACTCTCCAGGCCTTTGGATGAAAGGTCCTTGAACAGAACTTTTTTAATTGATGATTCCTGTGGGAGGTGAAGAGATCTATGTCTGGTCTTCCCCACGCTTGTATTATCTTTGTAAACACTTGAGGATGCAACTTCCATTCGTGTGGATCTGTCATATTTCTGTCATATTTCTGCTTAGATTGTCTGCCAGCGTGTTTTCCAATCCTGGCAAGTACTGTGCTTGAAGTTCGATTTGCCATTCCAGAGCCAAGTTCCAAAGTGACATGGTTAGCCTGCACAGGGGGTATGAATGTGTTCCACCTTGTTTGTTTATGTACCACATTACTGTGGTGTTGTCTGTTCTTATCAATAATTGCCCTGGATGCAGGAGGTCCTTGAAAATTGTAATTGCATTTATCACTGCTAGCATTTATTTTTGATTGATGTGAAGGTGCTTTTCCTTTTGGGACCATTTGCCCTGAATGCACCTGTCTGTCATGTGCGCCCCCCAGGTGTATTCTGAGGCGTCTGTTGTGATGACTTGATTTGCTTGAGGCTTTCAGAATGGAAGACCTGTGTTTGTTTGGCATGCTTGGGCCCACCATAGAAATTCCTTTTGCAAACATGGAATTATTGGTATTATTGTTTCCAAACTGTGGCTGTGTTGAGACCATAGGTTTTTTAGGTACCATTGAAGTTTCCTCATATGCAACTTTGCACATGGGATTAGAAGAATGCAAGATGCCATGAAGCCCAGAGCCTGCAGGATTTTCCTTGCAGTGAGCCTGGTACAATTTGCTAGTATTTTTTAGTAATGAGTTAGTTGCCCTTGTTTTTCTGGCGTAAGATAGGCCATCTGGGTGTTTTGTGTCCAAGTTTGCACCCAGGAAAGTTATTTTCTGAGATGGTGTTAGCCTGGATTTCTCCTTGTTGACTGTGTATCCCAGAGAATTCAATAACCGTGTTACATAAGCCAGATGTTCCAGAAGTATGTACTTGTTGTCCGCTTGGATCAGGCAGTCATCCAAATAAGGGTAAATTTGTATCCCTTGAAGTCTGCAGTAGGCAATTACTGATGCCAGGCATTTCGTGAATACTCTGGGTGCAGTAGATAAGTCAAAGGGCAATGCAGAGAATTGATAGTGGATTGAACCTGCAAGAAATCTGAGGTATCTTCTGCAGCTTTGTCTGATTGGGACATGCAGGTATGCCTCCTTGAGGTCCAATGTTACCAGCCAAAACTCCTTGCCCAGCATGGGGAGAAGCTGCTGTAATGTGAGCATCTTGAATTTTGGTACGAGTAGAAATGTGTTTAGGATGGATAAGTCCAAAATGGGTCTCCAGTCGGTTCCTTTCCTTGGTACCAGAAAAAGTCTGGAATAAAAACCTTGACCTTGTTCGTGAGTAGGTACCTCCTGAATAGCTTTCATGGCCATAAGCTTTGAAATTTCTATTTGAGCCTCTGGCCTTTGATTGTGTGGCAGGTTCGGCATGCCTCTCATTTTTGGGAGAGTGTGAAAATGAAATCTGTAGCCTCTGTTTATAATGTCCAGGATCCATTTGTCTGTTGTGATAATATGCCAATTTCTTGTAAATAATGCCAGCTTTCCTCTGAAGGGTGCTGCCAGCTGAGACTTGCTTGGCATGAAAAGGGAGAAGTCATTGGGTTTGTTTCCTGTATTGCTGTGCACTGTCTTCGCCACCTCTTGTTGCTGGAGTTTGCCATTGTCTGCCTCTATATGATCCTTGAGGTTGTCCTCTGCCCCTTGTGTGCCTGTATCTACCTCTTTGTGGCTTGTCCGTGGCTGGAAAGGACCAGTTCTTTGAAGGCCAATTTCTGCTAAAACGTGGTGGCTGAACCTGTAGAAAAGCTTTGACAGTTTGCATAGATTTAGCTTTTTCTTCCATTTTCTGTAGTATCTCCTCAGCATTACTACCAAATAGTACATCCTTTTGTAAAGGAGCATCTAGTAGCTTAGCTTTAACATGGTCAGGCAAGGTTTGTTCTCTAAGCCAGGCATGTCTACGAATGACTGATCCTGTCACAGCAGCTCTGCTTGAGGCCTCTAGGGCATCATAGCCACATTGTAAGGTGTGTTTACCCACTTGTTCTGCACTATGCATCATATCCTGCAACTCCTTCAAATCTGGTTGTTCAGGTTGAGACATTTTATTTCTTAATTGTGATAACAGAAACTGCTGATATTTAAGCATATGGAACTGACAATTTAAGGCCCTCATGGCTAGGGTGGCCGAGGTATATACCTTTTTCCCCCACCTTTCTAAGGATCTAGGCTCTCTTTCGGAAGGTAGTGGATTCTTAGCAGTAGAGGCCTTCATTCCCTTGGGGCCTTGAAAAATGGTTTCAGGGTCAGCATTATGGCTTTTGTAAAGAAATTGGTGAGAGTTAGGAACTCTGTAGTACCTATCAGGCTTGACTGGGGCAGGAGGCAGGGAATCCGGATTTAGGCAAGCCTCCGAGTAAACATCATCAAGTATGTCCAAGACAGGAGGTATCGCCAGAGGTCTGTGCTGAGGTAACAAAAGAAATTCCCTAAGTCTTTTCTTGGAATCAGAAAAGTCTTGGCCTTCCCAATGGAAGTGTTCCCTCAAGGTGTGCAAGGTTTCCCCAAAAGAGAAATCCTCTGGGGAGATACAGAAGGAATGGACTGCTCAGCATCCGAATCTTCAAAAGGGGAGTACGAGTGTTCCTCTTCATCAGAATGTTCTGAAAAAAATGGAATCTTGGTCAGAAGAGGGAGAAGCTTCCTCCACTCTGGGTCTCTTGTCTGGAGGGGGCTGGGAACCCCTGATAAGAGTAATTAAATCCTCAGCCATTTTTAGCATCTGCTTTTTAGGCATGGGGCCTGGAGATGGGCCCTGTGCAACAGGCCTCTTGGGATGCATGGCTGATTTGGACTTAGTAAAGGCCTTAATGGAGAAGGAAGATGAGGGTCTAAAGACACCATGGGTGGAAGTGGACCTATCCACATTAGGAGGCTCAACACTCACAGTGGCTTCGGTGGTTGTAGTCTGGGTATGGGCCGAGGTACCTGCAGTCTCGGTTACAGAGGACACTGCCAAAGAAGTGTCGTCGGTGGTCAGGGGCTGCGTAGGTGCCTCGCTGAGAACCGGACCACGTGTAGCCGGTTTTGGCGTGGTGTCGGTGGGGACCGCGGGCCTCGCGTGTCGGTCTGTGTCCTTGCGTTTTTTTGGACAAAATGGTAGTCGTAGTATCCGACGACATTTTATAATCAAAGGCTTTACCAAAGAAGTGCTGGGCGAACTCCGTCCAACGCTTAATAGTGCGTTTATTGAAAGTAGCGCAAAAGCGACAGGCCGAGACGTCGTGGTCTGGGCCTAAACAAGGTATGCAGAGGGAATGGAAATCCTTATGCGGTATTTGCTTCCCACAAGAAATACAATGGTTAACTTTGTCTGACATCGGTCTGAGGCAAGAAAAGTTTCCCCAACGGGGTACTTAGCTTTAAAGAAGACTTCGGTTTCCAATTATTCGTAATTTCAGGAGCTGGCCAACTGGCACTTGCGAACTGCTTCTGCTTCGGGCACCGCGTGGCAAAAAAGACTGAAGAATATGGCGTCGGCTGTGTCCTCTATACCCCTGTCGCACTGACGTCAGGAAAGAAAGCGACGACAACCGACGCCGGACCTAGACTTTGGAATTCGGCCGACCGAGGACCCGCCTGATGGCAGAGAACCCATCTGTGATTACTGCAGCTGTATGCACGATGAACATCCCAGTAGTGCCTGTCCGGCTTAACAGGAGCTGGAGGTAAGGAGTCAGGGGTCAGACTGGACTCTGAAAATACATCTACAATGTCTAACATAGGTGGAATAGCTAGGGGTCTGTGTTGTGGTAGTAAAAGGAAGTCTCTGAGCCTTTTCTAAGATTCTGAAAGATCTTGACTCTCCCAGTGGAAATGCTCCCTCATGGTATGCAAGGTTTCCCCAAAAGAGTAATCCTCAGGAGGAGAGGCTGAAGAGATAGATTCTTCAGCATCAGAATCCTCATAGGGAGGAAGAGAGTATTCCTGATCAGAAGAGGAATCAGATGAAATGGAAACCTGATCTGAAGATTCATATTCTGTCTCTTGCCTAGGCCTTTTATCAGGTGGAGGATGGGAACTCCTGATCAAAGTAAGTCTTCGGCCATTTTGAGCATCTGTTTTTTGGGCATGGAGGCCTGTACATGAGGCTGTTGTACTTGTTTCTTTGTCTTTAAAGGTGCTTTAGTCTTTGCCTTTAAAGCTGAAGTCGTTTTAATGTATAATTGAGTAGGTCTGAAAACACCTTCAGAAGCCGATGCCTGCTCAGCAGCTCCGGACCCATCTGAGGGAATAGTCTCCGAAGGTCCAATGCATTGAGCTTCCAGCGGCCTAGTCGACTCCATGTGGGAGTTGGTAGCGGCCTGCGGGTCTAAAGCAGTGGGTGTCAGGGGCTGCGAAGGGGCCTCACTGAGAACCGGAGACTGGCTTAGAAGAAGCCTCATCGGTTTTGGACCTTGGATGCCTGTCCTTTTCTTTTTCTTTGTGTTTCTTGTGAATTCCGGTAGTCGGATGGCTATCCGATGACATTGTATAATTAAATCTTCTGCCAAAATAGTGTAATGCAAAATCGTACCGATGCTTAATAGTGCGTTGGTTAAACTAGCACAAAACCGACAACTAGCAACGTCGTGGGCAGAGCCTAAGGCAAGGAATAGAGTAAGAATGAAAGTCCTTATGAGGTATTTGCTTTCCACAAGAAATACAATTATTAACTTTTTCTGACATCGGTCTGGAGCAAGAAAAAAGTTTCCCCAATGGGGTACTTGGCTTTTAATGAAGACTTTGGATCTGAAATTCTCAGGAGTCGGCCGACCAGCGCTTGCTAACTGCTTATGCTTCGGGCACCGTGCAGCAAGAAAGACTGAAGAAAATGGTGTCAGCTGCATCTTTTATACCCCTGGCGCACTGACATCAGGGAAGAGGCGACAGCAACCGACGCCGGACCTAGACTTTGGAATTCAGGCCGACTGAGGGTAGCCTGCCAGCAGGATAACCCAAGTGTAATGACTGCAACAGTGAAACAAGAAGAACATCAAGCATTCTCGTAATGATTAGGGAAAATTCCCTGATGCCCTGGCCAAAATTCCCCTAGAAGTATAAATACTACCTCAGATCTCCCTGAAAAGATGCTACTAGCTTGTTGGGACACACCCAGTCAAAGGAGGACAAAAAGGAAATTGTAGGCTTTTTAGAGTATGAATCACAAATCAGCATTTAAAAAGACCTAATATTACAAGGTATTATGCAGATGGACAATGTGAATTTATAGAGCTTCATGTAATCAATATTTAAAATATAAGATTAAACACAAGGAGATTCTAAGTATAGGGCAGCCGGTTCTGAATAATCAACAATATGTATAAACAGCTTAGTACTAAACCTAACAAAGGTCCTTGTTCAGAATATATTGCAAAGAAAATATCAAATAACCAGCAACTCCTTCCATTAAATTCATTGGTGTTCAGACAAGGTTGTGTCTTCACAGAAAAGGTTACATATTACATTAAAATCTTTAGTGACAGTTGATTCAATTATGACAGCTTTGAACACATACACAGAAGAAAGAGCTTTTAGTGTGGTGATACTCTCAGTCTCTACCTTGCTGCAAGTGTACGTAAAAGGATAATTGTGTGGCTACTCTAGAAGTTATGCTGACAAGGGACTGCATTACTTTTTCATTTATACTGTATTCATTCAAAAAAAAAATAAATTAAATTTAAACTAGCAATAACAAACCAAGGTGCCACAAATATTCCAGTCCTCTATGTATTGAAAATATTTTTAACAATCTGAAATTTCAAAATCTGGAACCCAAAAAAGTGTCCGAAACAAAGCTATTTTTATAAAGCAAACTTCACTAAGTATAAGTGCAGTCAAAAATAGAGAGGGTTAGGGGGCATCTACACACAATAAAGAGGGTTTGGGGCATCTATACACAATAAAGAGGACTCGGGGCATCTGCATACAATAAAAAGAGGGGCTAAGGAGCATATGCACACCAGGATCTCCCATTTCTTAAACCCCTCCTCACATCTGAATAGAGGTTTGGATCTACAACAGAAAAATTAGATGGCAACGTTACACAATTATATACTTGACACTTACTTACATGAGATCATGTTGTAGTAGATGAATATTACAAGCAATAACTTACAGATGTTATTTTGCATTTCATAAATCCAGAAAAGGCTATTTCAACGTTATGGAACATTTTGAGACCATTTCGTTTTTTTCAGGATACAAAATAAATGAGGATAAAACAAAGGTTACAGCAGTAAACTATGTTCCCACACATGTATTGATTCAGCAATATCCATATTTATGGGGGCCCGATAAGATGACGATTTAGTACTAAAAAGGATTCTATAATGGCAACTAGGGACTTGTGGGAAGAGATTAAACAAAAGATAATCCAAAAAGTGAAAAGTTGGAAGCACCTGATGATGGATATGGTAATTACAGGCAGTGAAAATATCTTAGTCCCTTTGATATAATACTGTATAATATGTCTGGCATAGTTTTATCAAACAGGGGAGATGCTGTGGGCCATAATTAATAAAGAATTGAAGGAATTTATTTGAGGGAAAGAGTGCAAGAATTAAGTAGGATAAGTTGTTTCTCCACAGAAGGGTGGTTTAGGATTACCAGATTTGAAGAGATATTTTAGAGCTACATAATTAAAGCTCATATATACATAGCAGACGCAGAAGTGTGTGTGTGTTGGGGGTGGGGGGCAGTTCACAAAATGAGAGAATAGTATTTTGGATACAAGCACTTAAGAACAGTACAACCAAACAGATTATATGTTTGGAAAGTAGAAGAAATATTTTGAGAACTAAGCCAACATGGGAACAGAGAAAAGAGATTTTATCAGTAGGGATAACTGTAAATAAAGGACATACAAAATAGGCAAGGGGCTGGAATGTATTGTTGAAAATTAGCAAAGGGAGCAAATAACTAGGGAGGGAAAAGTCAAATGGTATGAGGCAAAACAGAAGCTTAGAATGCAGGTTGGAAAATGTCTTCCCTACAAGGGATTCATAAGAATATATGTAAAGAGAAGGAAGACTGGGGATGTTAAATGAAAAACCAACTCTGCTGAGTTTATAGTTCAGTCTGGAACAGAATCTGTGGTAAAAAGGGATAATTGGTAGGGTATATAAAACATGCAGGATAAATAAAAAAATCCAGCCTATACTTCATGGCTGACCCTGAAAAATCCTGTTCACTGATTATAACCTACCTAGGCAGATTTGTACATAGTGTTAATAACTACTAGTTTCTTATTACTTCTTTTTATTTCTGTGAATTCAACTGGATATACAAAATGTACTGTGATCATATGCTTCTACAACCTTGCCTTTTGCTCAGCTGTTAACCTTACTCAAAGATGTTTTATGAACTTTTGTTAATCAATGTTACCCTTACTCAAGGATGTTCTCTTAAATATTTTAATCACTTGTTAACTACTGTTAATCATTTTAAACTATTGTTAATCACTTTTTACTAAACTACTTTGAAACTTAGTGGAGCTTTTCTCCCCAGGACTCCGCAGAAAACAGACACCTGTTGTCCAGTCAGACTATCCTGGTAAAACAACAGTTAAATAAATAAAAATAAATAAATAAAAATCAAGCAGAAGAGGTTAGAAAAGACTGGGAAATGAGAATGGAATGGCAATATATAAATAAGAGCAATGCAAGGACAGCTGTAAGGTTCCCAAGAATGCAGCAAAATCTAGAAGGCTGTGGAGTTTTGCATAAGAGAGTGTTTTCTACGGCATCATTATACCCCAAACAGATTTCATAGAATTTTTACACAGTTAAAGTGATGGGAAAGAGAGACGAGTACCTATGAATATGCTCTTTGGGGATGTATTGAGTTCAACAGTTTTTAGAAATTCTCTACAGGTTACTTTGTCGGAAATGTAGGGAGAGCATATCATTTGAACTCAGGAAATGATTCTTTTGAGACAGGATACAGAAACTGAAATGCCTACACAATATACTGTCAGCCACAAAAAAAAAAAAAATCAGGAAATGGAAATCAAAAGCAAATGCAACTGTAATAGAATTGTTGAATGTTGTAAAGAAAATAAAAGAACTGGGAGGTGGGATCTTTAGAAAATGGAAGGATTTAACTACATAGAAATAAACAGAATCTGTGGCAACAATACATTCAGAATAATATTCAGAATGAGTGATATTTCAAGGAAGCCAGGAATGGAGCATATACCCTCTCAACTGTACAGAATTCCTCTGTATTTTGCGGTTTTGAGGGCAATATAACAGGGTGTCACAAATTACCAAGTGGCCCTGTCAAATCCTGACCTTTTCTGGGGAAAGCTTTACAAAAGTTGTTTGTGGTTACCTACAAACAAAATGTGTGTTTTAGAATCTGCCTGCGGAGAAAAACTCCCTCCAGAGTTTACTGTTCTGGATAACATGTTAAAGATTTAAACTTACCTTACTGCTTCCATAACAGCCTGAACCTGCTGAGGGAGAATATTGATTATGCACAACTTAATTTATAACCTGCTGGGCTGGTGAATACCATCGCCCAACTTTGGCTAATCAGTCCACTGCAAAGCAAGAAAATGCATCACCTTCTCTATTACAGCCAAGATATGGTTTATGCTCCTGCCAAACATAAATTTTGTCAGTAATGCCACCATTTCTCGGCCAACGATCACGCAGCTCATTTGATATTTTGCTTTCCTCAACTTCGCTCCATGTTTCAGGTTTGTCTAAAAAGTGCTGGGGAGCAGTCAAATAACTCCTTCCTGACTTTTCACAGCACTGAAATGAAAGACCGGACAAGTAACAATTAAAGGCAATGTTAAGGGGCATCTAAACTCTGCCAACTAAAAATTAACTACTAGGATGAGGAACTCGTGACAGTTGCTTTTAAACGAGTAAGGGATCCGATGATTTACAGAACTGGCGAACTTAAAGAAAACAAAACAAAAAAAAAACTCAGAGCTGACAGTGTGGAGTGTGAATGAATGCAGTTATGTCTTATACCTTTCAACTGTCCAGATTTTCTCTTCATATTTTGTATCTGTTACTCATATCATTGAAGTCACTAAATAATGACAGACATTGGAGTATCAGACTTCATATCCACCAGAAAATGCATGCTAACAAAACTTTTATTTTAGCAATGTTCTAAACTTTTAAGAGCAATATTTAAAGTCTTTATATAAAGGGTTAACATCTCCTATTACTGGGAAGGGGAAAAGGAGTCTCTCTCTCACTTCCTGTAGAGTATGTAGCTGCAGTCTGTGTATGTGGGAGCGCGTGTCAGGATTATACTAAGATGAAGGGTAGGTACGCAATGATATTATTAATGGAGGGGCCTTGAGAGTATGAGTTTTGCACTTACTGCAGAAGGAGTGCTGGTGCTGGGTACTACAACAGCTACAGGATCCCTCCATCTGGTGTTGTTGATTGGCCTTAAAAGCTTGAGTTACAACTTTCCCTCCTCCCTGTTTTCTCTCTTCCTCACTTGACTGTTGTTTTGAGGATGGACTTAACTGGGCACATCACACTGTTAGCCGAGAGTCATGTCTTTTCTGTAGAGCCACTAATTGGAGCTGAAAAGAAGAGGAAGCTGGAAGAAGAGTTACAAAGGGTAGGGGAGAGAGTCATGCGGCTAACCTCTTAGTGTCAGATAAAGGCCAGCATCCGCTATCCATGGAGCAGAGGCCAGTTTCCTTTTTTCACCTGTCCTTTGACAAGTGCACCCGTAACTCTCCAACAGGTAAGTGGTGTCGGTGCTGGAACGATCAGGGTACTTTCTGTTGTGAACTTTTGTGACTCAACCTCCCAAGTTGTACCCAAAGATGTGTGACATCAATACTGGTCCTAGCTTCCTTAGCAGCAGGTGAGAAAATGTCAACAATAATTTCCGTCAAATTATCGTACAGAGTGTAAGAGAGTGAAAGCTTTATAAAATTTGCTTATGTGATATGATGTTTGTGTGCATGTGTGTTTATATACTCACAAGTGCTATAATGACTTAGTAGAGGAAACAGCTGTAGTTTTAAGATATCAGCTGCAGGCAGCACGGTTTCATTTTAGTCTGATATGTTACTACATTGTCTGCTAACTTGCTGTTAACTGGTGGACCAAACTCAACCAGCTGTTATATTACAGGTCTATATACTGTGGTTTGTTTCTACAACTGGAATGCAAATTGAGTTCATTCTTTTGTAAATCTGCATAGCTTCCTAAGTTTCATGTAAAGTACAATGTAGACTGGATATGTAGACATACCTCTCAATCTCTGAGCAAGAAATCTGGATAATGCTAAAAAGAATAGTGGAACAAAGTCCCAAAAATAGGGACAAGATTTTAAATGTTGCCCCTGTAAGCTCAGCCAGTTGCTAGAATAACATATTTTGCATTATTATGTATTTTCTGAGGGATATGAAGTCTGAAATTCAAATGTCTGCCATTATTTAGTGACTTCAAATCTTCATGTTGCTATCCCACAATTCCATTGGAGTGGGCACTGTTACATGATTATGCATGTAAATTTTATGTTAATCTGCATCATGATTTTTGGCCAGTTGTACCTACTTCTCATGAACCTTTGTCCAGATTTCCGATGTTTCCAGGTTGAGAGGTATGCTGGAGCAAGTTGTGTAATGTTAAAATTAATTATTACAAACAAAATACACATTTGTATAATAAATGCAAAGGAAAAATGTAATGGTTTATTTTCTCTTTTCTAATTGAATGTGTATTTGTGTCGCTATGAAACATGATGTTAAGATTGTGACGACCGTGCCCTGGCCCAGCAATCAGAGAGCCTCAATCCTCACCACTAACACCAGGGAGGTCGTCTCCTAGAAGAGAGGAAAGGATAACTATTACACACAGCAAAGTACAATTTCCCTTAAGTGCACACAGAGATCACAGTCAGTCTGGGGCTGGTTGCACCCTTGCTCACCAGATCCCCAATAAGACTCCCCACTGGCACAGCTATAGGATCCAGGTCTCAGCCTAGCTGGGCAAGCTAGAACCTCCAATACCCTCTCTGTCCAACCAGTGCTTCGTGTCCATGCCCAAGTAGCTGACAACACACACACACACACTTTGAGATAGGTATTTATACAACTTCACAGACACTCTTGTGAAAGGCTGACACAGATTCTCCAGCTGTGCCCCTTTACCCAGACCATATGGTAGTAATCCCTGCCACCACCCAGCTAATAATATCAGCTACTAAAAGGCCCTTAAAAGGGTGTCCAATTATTACTGTGCAATACTATTATCCAGTGGTAATGTGACTATTCAGTCTAAGCTTATTGGAAGGGCTTAGACAGTAAACTCTATAAATATATAATGTACTCTAAAGCATAATTTATCTCTACATAAACCAGCCACAGGTAGAAGGTTTTAAAAATATTTAATAATAAATAAAACACAAGACAAAACTACTACACCAGAGAGATATCTAAGAGTTCAGAGATCACACACAAACTTAAAATAATACAGTAGGACAAGTCTGAATTCAAAGAAAAATACCTAATTAACCTTTACTAGCTTTAACTATTCCTACAAGAAATCACAGTGCTAAAACTTACATGTGAGCATAAGGCAGAGTGCTGAGTTAGGTATCCAAGATCAAAATGCTTTCAGTCTTTTGCGAGAAATAGTATTTAAATGTTACATGTGGTGGTGCTGCAGTAGCGTTGTCGCCTCACAGTAAGACACTGTCTGGTTAGATTCTCAGCTAGAGCGTCTTCTGCGTGGAGATATGCATGAATGGGCGTACCTTCGTTGAAGGTTGTGCGTCAGGGCTGGCAACTCAGCATGTAAAAATCAACTGCCAATCATTAGCGGACCGGAGTTCCGCTGTGGTGACCCCTAACCAGGAAAATCCGAAAGACACACACGTCTCTAAGGCCCTCCCAAATTACATCATTTTTGACACTTAGTCTGGCGTTCTCAGGCCACAAACTGCATTATTTAGCGATCTAACACCTACTCAGAAACTTACAGCAATACAAGTCATTTCACATGTATACTCTTAACAGAAACCAGAGTAATAAAGCACATTCCACATCTAAATTCTGGTCATAAACTTTAGCCTTAAAACAATGGGCATGAAACCTTCATCCAGACTCACTGGAGCCAAATTCTAACATGAAAGGGTCACAACATGCTTCACTGGGCCAGTAGAGTGCAATGTTGTCACATATTTTGCAGTTCCACATTTCACAGTATTCTTTTACACTCAAGAAAACATGCCTGTATTTTACATTTATTTACAAATGCCAGAATGATATATCAAATTCTATTTGACTAGGCTGACAGCCTTCGCCCATCTCTCCCCAATTGTCACATCTATAAATCTAATACATTACAAGCAATATGCCTTGAGGGAGAGAACAAGGTCTCTACTACTTGGCAACCATTCAGAGATCAGCTAATACTGCAAGTACACATGGTTATCTACAATGGATGGAGAGCTTTAGTAAAACAAATCCCACCCAGTTTCCCAGAAACCACTCCAAACCAAGAAATGAGCTCTGAAGGCAGAAAAATTAAACAACAAGATGCTCTTAGAGGCATCCACCCCAAAGATGCTTTACTCCTGTAGTTGGGGTTCAGGCTACAAGTAGGAATAAGCAAGGGAGTTTGGTGCTTCAGACAATTGCCTCATTTGGCACTCTTCTGCTGCACAAGAGACACTGTGATCACAATGTTGGTGTGTAAACTGTCAAACTTTAGTAGCAATGCATTATTATGCACTTTCTGTGCTGTCATTTGTTGACCACAATGTCAGCACAGAAAATTTATAGAAAGCATGTTTGTTAAATGTAACAGCCTAAGAAATAATAGTTTACAAACTGACATTGATTGCGATTATGAATATATACAGACAGCAAATATAGCCTACAACTTTCTGATAAGACTTTTTCAGTTTACATGCCATAAGCGACTGTGACTGCTTAATGACAATGTGTAAACTGTCAGACAGCATATGCTGACTGATAGCTTTACTAGTTGTGGTTCAGAATAGGCAGCTTAGCACCCTTTCTCTTCCTATCCCTCTCTAAGATTTAGTATTTGACAACAGACAAGATGGCCACAGTTCAGACGCCCAACATGGAAACATTGTTGGATCACGTACTCGGGCCAGTCCCTTTTAATGGAATGTCACAAGTAGCCTATTTTCCTTTTATCTACAAAAGGTGATGTACTCTTATGGATATGGCCTGCAATGTTAAATCCAACACTCTCCCTGCCATGATTAAAGGATGTGATCTATTTATGTGTGTTCATGGATCATATGGAAATTGTTAGTTACCATACACAGGATATGTTCACCCTTCTTTCAGTATGCAGAACAAAAAAGACATGAAAAATAATTGTTAGGAGACAACTCAAAGAACGGTTTGGAGACAGACTCTTCTTGTACAAAACAGTTTATGACTTTCTACATACAATATACTGCAGTTCAGAAATCTACCAAGTTGAGATGATGGTCACCATAAAAAAGGACCTTTCAAGAAACAAACCATGCTGACTACTACTGCCAGTATGAATGGCAAATGTGGTAGTACATCAGATGTGTATTTCATGCACAACGCAGCCAAAGATTCATCATTAGTAGCTGGTGATAAAGTATCACCGTCAAAAAAACTGCTCAGCCTATGACAACCTATACCATGCTACATCAACACAGACAAAAATATATACTGATGTGAAGTAACAGAGGCCTAGATGAAAAAGGTGTCTGATACAGACAAAAAAGCTTCGTAATCTACAGAGTGACAAGAAAGAAAAAAAAATTAGAAGTTCCGTGGGCCAGTTCAAGAATCCTTTTTACTTGGTCTTGTAAGTAGTCTGCGGGACCAGCTTCCTGGCATTATATAAACCATCAGAGACCTGGCAGAGGAGGCCAAATGATCAAAAAAGGAATTATGAAAGCACCTAGGTGCATGAGAAAAATACAATCTTGATACAGTACTTGGACCAGAACAGTTTCTGAAGATGCATCTTCAAAAACTGTCCTGGTCCATCATTGCAACGATTTGAAAGACCTGTAAAAGGAGTCTTCAATGCCAGCACAGGGCACAGCTTTTTTTTTTTTTTTTTTTTTTTTAATTGTGTGGACCACCACCTAACTGGAAAGATGTGACCAAGAATGAAAGACTAGATAAAAAAACCCTCCACAATTAGTCTAAAGAGAACAAGTCCTTTGTCCACTCCCCTCTTGCTTGTTCAAAAAGGAAGAATGTGGAATATAATAATTTTGGGCAGCAAGCAGGTTATCCTGTGTACTGCCCAACTTCTGGAAAACAGTTTAAACCTCATCAGAATAGGTACCAATATCCAACAGGATGGCTCAAACTGCAACTCAATGTGACCATCAGGACTTATGATTTTTCCTGGGATATGGGCCAGCACCAAGAAAATACCATGGCTAGTGGCCCATTCTTTCACCTGGATCACTTTCTTCCAAGGAGGCTAGGAGATACAAAAAACTACCTCCTTGGGTACTGGATGACCCGAATATGGGAATTTCCAAACAGCAAATATGACATTACTATAAACAGGGATCAAACAAGTAGCTCAGGGCCCCACTTTTTTCTTTTCAGTTTAAATATTAACATATCTATAACATGAAGGAAAAGGAAAACATGGCCAACCCTCAGTTGATTGCACATGACTGGGGGTATCTAAAAGGAGGGATCCCCCAGAAAAGGAGGATGACTCAGTCTTTGGCATTCTTTATCACAGGTCTCTCCTGCTGAAAGACTCTCAGAAAAATGGAGATAGCCTTCTTCAAGTAATGACAGTAGGCCAGTTCCTGAATCCTTGTCATGCAATACATGAAGAGTCAGCATAGGTCATGTCATGCACTCAAAATGGAAATGCATGAGAGGAAATTAAATGTTATTGATTTTGTTAGGTACTCTTACAGTTCAGCATCACCATGACAATGTTTTTAAAGCAAACGCTGCTGATGAACGACTGTGAGCTTGTGCAGCAGTTTAGACTGAGTGTGTGTGTGTGTGCCCCCGTTTGTGCATGCGTTTACACACATACTTGTGTGTATATTTCTTTCTCGCTCTCTCTGTGCTGTGTTGCCTATGCATCTTGGATGGTCAGATGAATGAACTTGCGTCTGAAAACTCAACTAGTTCTGTTCAACATTTTCACTGTCAACACAGGATGGCTATTCAGTATTCACTACATAATTCCATCTGTCTTTATTGTAAATAAGCCCCATGAAAGCTAGAAAAATGAGCTTATCATCTGGACTCTGGTTACTGAGCTTGAAAAATGAAAGCATACCCTTAACGTATGCACTATAACTTACAGAGTGAACAAAATGCACTGCAATTGAGATTTCAGCACAAAATGCAAAAACATATGAAGCTACACACCCACCTCAATAACTAGATTTGATGTTATGTTCTTTAGAAAAAAAAGGAAATTATTTGAAAGACATGCAACTGGGTACAGATTTATGATGCAAGTTCAAATTTTCATTTGGATTATGACAGACTGTGCCGGTCTCTAGGTCTCATTACAGAACTGATTTTGAGTAAAAGATATAACTCTACACAACTTACTCCCCCTCACAGCTAGACTTCACGGAAAAAACTTCCTGATACAACCTGAGACAGTACTCACAAGCCACACCAACTCTCATTTCCCCTAGAGCCAAACTCCACAGCACTGCACATACTTTCTACTCTCATGGACCTAGTCTCTGGCAAACTCTCCCCATTGACATTAATGAAAACAACAAATTCCAAATGAAGAATGCAAGTCATAAAGTACTTCTTCATCCAAGCCAAATGTTCCTGCTTCAATACAGGATATATCACTTATCTTCTCTCCTCTCAAGATTCACTAAAGATTGACCCACTTTAGCTACATACATATTACACACACACACACACATTTGTATTATACCTTATACTCTGCTTGATTGCACATTACACTGTGCTTGCTCACTAAAATGTATATACACAGTTACTTCTATGCATATATATATATATATATATATATATATATATATATATATTACTAAACTTGGACCTAAAGCACATTTTCAAAGAAAATGTATTAGAAAACAACAGGGACTGGCATAATTAAGCAGCAGCATATTTCACAGAAAGGAAATGAAGTAGCAAGTTGATTACATAAAAGACTACCTTTAATGGTTCCATATCTCTCAGGTTTAATAGTGCATTAAAATATGCTGTATGTCAAAGAACCCATCACTATACTAAGGACAGTGCAAACAAGTGAGGAAGTTAAACTAACAGGAAACAAAATATCTGATGATAAAGATGAATGCAGCAAAACTGTATATGCCAAACAGACCTTTTCAGATGCAGTTAACTTTGAGGAGGGGAAAAAATAATGGCAGATTTGTTGTAGTAAGGGTCTACTGAGGATTATGGTAGCATGCATTAATATTTAGTAAAAATTCTATTATGGAGTTTAAAAAAATGGGAGAAATAATCAGCTTTCGGCAGGGAATGTTACTTGTAAGTGGTGACTGGAATTCAATTTGTAACAATAAGGAAGTATCTGTGGGGCCTAGAAAAGAAGACATAGTAAAAAAGGGTAGATTTCTGAGAAATATATTAAAATATTTGGTATGAAAGATGTGAATTCAGTAGTGGGAACTTGTAGAGGATTTGCATATTATTCCCCATTGTACAATAACCAGGCTAGACTGGACAGAAATTAATGTTTCATAGGAACATGTGCATTTAACGGAGAACTTTGATACACAAGCAATAACTATTTTAGATAATGCACTAACAGTTATAAAGATAAAAATGCACGTAATGAAGTGAAGATGAAACACTGGTGCTTCCCTCGCTACCTGTTAAAAAGGTAGGAATTTTAGGAAAGGGTAGTGGAAAGAGTTACTATGAAAGATAGAAAGTACTTCTCTAAGTTACAGCGAGTGGGTGGAATAAAATGAAAGTGGACTTTAAAAATAGGGTAGAAATAAAATAAATTCTTATTACTACTTAACCAGATCTTTTATTTGGAGGGGATGACAAAGGTTCAAGTATTTCAAAATAAGGGGAATCTTGCAGAACAAAGAGGCACAACTGTAGAATGCTAAAGAGAAAAAACTGAAAACCTGGATAATATGCATGAGTTTAGGAAGACTGCTGTTAGGGAACTGTTTTTTGATAACTGAAGAGCCGAAAAACATCTGGCACAATGACTTGGGCAACAGAAAGTATAAAGGGAGCTTATAACAAGCAAAATAACCAGACATCCTACAGATATTTCGGAACTTGTATGAACATTTGTATAAAGCAGAGAACTGTGGAAATCAAGAAAAAGCACAAATGGAAATACTTACAGAAGGCTTAAATATGCCAAGGTTAGAGGTAGATGAGGCTCAACAACTAACAGTTAAGACAGGAAACTGAGACCCTAGGTCACAAAGTTGACTATGAAGAGTCAAGACCATCTACTTGTCTGTTAAGTTACAGGATAACAATTTGTTGAAATTGAAATCTGTTTCGACTTGGAGGTATACATCTGTCAAGTAAAAAAAAAAAAATGCCTCCTAGCAGCCTCTATAATCTCAGACTACAGCTAGTAAATCCAGAGCCAGGCCTTAAGGTGGAGATGGCTTGAACCCAACCACTTGCCATATATTTGTTTTGAACTGAGGAGATCCAGTACTGCTACAGACATTAAGATTCAGAAATAAAGCTTTTTTCAACCACCAGGAAATAAGTTCATGTCTTTCTTCCCTTATCTTTGACATGAGACAGGGACATACAGCACGAATGGTGTGAAGAGGTACCCAATTCTGATGTGCAATAGGGAAATGTATCCATTAACTCCCACTCTTGTTGAGCAGATCAGAAAGCGGAAATGTACTACTACTTTCTCCTGAATAGCCAACAGATCAATCACCAAAGTGCTCCATGGCTGGAGACCCTAACGAGGCATGGCCTCTGAACTTGCAACTCCAGGAGAGGACTATGAGTGGCTCAGTATGTCTGCTAGCTCTGATACATGCAACTCCAACCACAGAAAACATATTTGGATTGAACAGAGGGGATCTCATACTAATAAGAGACACTACAATCCTGAATTAACTCTTCTCAACCTATTATCTTTCCTGAAGATGCAAAGAATAGGGTCATTACAGTGTCAGTGGCTCAAGAGGTAATTCACTCACCTTTGGTGCTGGATGATCATAAGGCTGTGCACTGCAGGTGCCTGGATTACTTTTCAAACTGTTGACAATGGGGTACAGCACTCCTGAGTTGGTGGTAGCTCAGCTAGATGTACTCATCAAAAACAGCAGGAGAAGTTCTCTACTGCCCTACCCAAATTTCCCCTAGGAGGTATAAATACCACCTGGGATCTCCCCTAAAGAGAGGCTACTTGTCTAGTAGGATAGACCCATTTAAAGAATGAATGGATGAATACATAAATAAATACACAAAATATAGTGTCCACTTCCAGTTAAGCATCACATCTCAGCATGGGGTATACAAGCTTGTACTCACCTGCACGTCTGGTAACACGATAGACTTTGTCTTCAGACCACTCAGGGCTAGAAAGACTCCTCTGACATGTCCAAACATATAAAGTAATCTTCCTGTCTGGGAGAAATACACTTCTGCACCTTGTGTGGGCCTAAAAGAGCTCCTAATCCTGTGAGTGAAACATCTGTCATTAAATCTGTGGCAATCCCATTGCAGAAAGGGAAGACTCACCGATATGTTAGCAGGAAATCTCCACCAATCCAGGGCAACAAGGGTCCAATACCAAAAAAGATCTGTGATTGTGTGATGTCTCTGAAGCCACTGACATTTCACAGCCAAATGAACACATTGCAGCCTCAGGTTGCACGTGGCACCATGAAGACTGCCAGCCACAATTAAAAGAAGATTCGGCAAACTACAAGGATAGACCTTAACACTACGTTTCCAACTAGTTAGTCAGCTGTGACACTTCCTGGTACTTCTATAAAGGCAGAAGCAATAGACACAAGTGTCCATTTCAACAGAAGTCAGAGAGGACTTTCATAAACATATTGAGAATTTAGTGATCACAACCACAAGATAATCTGCAGAAGGAATGTTTCTATCCTGGATTGGATTACATGGAGCCAACTATCTGGGCAAAGAAACATATGTAGATCTTCATTAAATGCATTAGTCACTATGGCCAACACCAAGTTGAAGACATGGATGCTGAAGTCCAAATGGCAACAGTTTATATTGGAAGTAATACCAGACACTGCTGAACTGAAGTCAGGACTGCAGTAGTCTAGCTGGTTTCATAATACTCAAGGGTAACTTAAGTGGCATTGGAAAGTGCAAAACTGTGATGCTTCACAACCTTTCTTAGGCAGTTGGGTCATAATGGTCTTCAGATAATGACCTAATTTCCTTACAGGGGGTCATCAGCCAAGCTGTGAGCTGACTAGCTAAAGAGCACTTCCTCAAAGAAAAGTGCTTAGGATCTTGCTCCTATACTCCTCCTCAAACAGAATGATCTCATCCTGCCACATGCCATTGCAATTCTGAGTCACTGCGCTATGTAACCTTTGCTAACTCAGAGATCCCTGGGTACATGCTGTTGACTTGTGTCTGAATTTCACTGACCATCATACTTAAGGAAGGCCACATCCACGGGTTTACAACACCAAGTCCCACTAACACAACTTTGTTTTCATTTGAGCCAGTTCCTATTACTTATATCAAATATCTAATTCTCAAGCTAAAACCTTGCTCTCCTTCCACTGACAATCTATCTCCTACTATCCTCAAACTTGCTGCTGACTCAATTGCCTATCCTGTATCTATACTAATTAATCGATCTATTCTGGAATCAACTGTCCCCACCCTTTGGAAATCTTTCTTTACTATCCCCTCTTCATAAAGGTGGAAACTCCACTGATCCCTCAGACTACTGCCCATTGCCATTCTGTCCCCCCTCGCCAAGATATTAGAAGAATGTATTCACTCACAGCTTCTCAATCACCTCCTCACACACCACTTACTTACCCCTACCCAACATGGATTTTGTCCTCACCACAGCACCACCACTGCCCTCCTTTCCTTCACTCACATCATTGCAGAGGCCCTAGACAACAATAAACTCATTTCCTGTCTCTTCCTAGATCTCTCCAAAGCCTTCGATACTGTCTCTCATCCTCTACTACTGTCCAAACTCACAAATCTCCACCTATCCCCCTCCACACTTGCCTGGTTTAATAGTCACCTATCTGGCAGGGAACAATCTGTCAAATGGCTCTCATCCTCCTCACCTTTCCTTCCCATCTCCACTGGTGTTCCCCAAGGCTCCATCTTGGGACACATTTTGTTTAACATCTTCACCACTGATCTTTGCACTGCATGCAAAAAACCCTCCCTTATGCAGTATGCCGATGACTCTACACTTATATCCATCTCAAATAAAATTCCTGAACTACACTCCTTGACCCAATAAGCCCTACTATCCACTGACCAATGGCTCTCTCACAACCTACTGATCCTAAATCCCAAAAAGACCAAACTCTCACTTTTCCTTCCCTGTTCTCTTTCTCATAACAAAACCTTTTTTTATTACATCTTCTAACAATACAACTATCCAACCTGACACCCACACAAAACTCCTAGGGGTCATTATCAATGATGAACTAAAGTTCAACCTACACATACTCCAGTGTATAAAAAACAAACAAACCAGAAACTAGGTCTGCTATATCGGAACAAATAATTCCTAACCCCTGAATCTAGACTTAACCTGGGCCAGGCACTACCCCCCCCCCCTTATATGCCGCCCCAGTTCTTACCAATATCCAGGCCTCCACTCTAAACAAACTTCAACAGACTTACCATAAAATAGCCAGACTCATTATTAACTCCCCATACAACTCACACCACTGCATTTCTTTAAACTCTCTTCAATGGCTTGAACTTCCCCAATTTCTGCTATCTTATCAACTTCATATGCTACACTCTATTCTTTATAAAACCTCCTTCTGTCTATCTCTATCTTCCTTAGACTCCATCTATATCCCATCCCGGACCCTCCATATTTCTAACAAACAATTACTTGATATCTACCACCCAAAAAGGTCAGTAGGCAAACTACTTTACAAACACTTCCTTGCCCATGCTTGGAACAAACTTCCCCTTGACTTCTTGCCCATGCTTGGAACAAACTTCCCCTTGACTTATGTTCAATCTCCCACACCTCACACTTTAAAAATGAACTAAAAGCTTACTTTCTCAGTTCCAGGACCTGCCCTTGCCATGACCCCACCTAGTCTTCCTTCCCTTTATGTACCCTCAAAAGGTCCATACTTAGTACCTCATTACACATCTCTCTCCAATGTGTCTACTATGCATTTGCATAATTTTATACAAACAAAATGTTTTTATTGTTGACCTATTGAACTATATTAATGTAAAATTATGTTACTAAGCTTCTTTTTAATGCAGCTTTAACTTTATGCATGCAACCCAACATATGTGGATCTTTTTGCTATAACTGCTATTATATCAATATTGTTTAAAATTGTACTTGTTTAAAAATGTACTACTGGAGCTTTTCTCCTCGGGTCACCACTGAAAATGGGCCACAAGCCCAGTTGGACAAACCCGGTTAACAAATGTAAATAAATAAATAAATAAATAAATAAATAAATGACTACTGAAGAACATAACTAGACTTTGAGCTGATATGATGCAATGACAAAGCAAGTCGAAGTATTTTAAAAAGGGGTTGAAGCCCCTAAGTCACTATATTTAGAGCACTGTAATCAAAAATGTCCCCACTTGTGAGTAAAATGGTCACAATCAGAGGCTTGCACTTTTTTCACTACAGTCTCAGTAGGTCAACAGTAGTGCACTCCCTTTTGCTGCTGGAAGGTTAGAAGGCGGTGGATTCAATTCCTATCTTAGTTGACTAAGTTAATTTTGCTATCAGTCCCCAGTTGCCTAATGGCCAAGGCAATGGCCTCCTAAGCCGGGGACTGAAAGTCCAAATTCCATCTGGAATGGTATAATTAATGTCATTTGCAAGGCTATGGAATGCGTCACACCTGACCTGATAACACTATGATATTAAAAATCTTATCAGACAAACTCCATTAGTTTGGTTTTGTTAAGGGTAGGTTCTGTCTGAATCTGGTAAACTTCTTTGATAGAATTAATACAAGCCACGGGCAGCAATCATGCTAGCCATACAGCATATCTTGATCTCACCAAAGCATTTGATACCATACCACATGGACACATAATTAACAAGCTAATTGGGATCCAAATTGATTCTCACATAGTTAGAAAAATAGCACATTGGCTAAGGGACAGAACCCACACATTGAGGATGACATGTACGGCCACAAATAGCATTAAGGTAACCAGTGCAGTCCCTCAAGGACCTGAACTAGGAACTCTACCATTTGGCAAATACTCCTCTGATATCCAAATGAAACATGGTGATCTCTCATTAAAAGTTTATGGAGGACCGTAAAGTGGAAGTCATCCTCAAATCATATTCTGACATGAATAAGCTATATCATCAACTTGCATTTTAATAACTGGTGCACAGAAAATGGGCTAAAACTAAATGCTAAAATGTAGAATATTATTGTTTTTTGTAAACCTCTCAAATCCACTTATAGTACAGGTAACACCCTACTCCAAAATGAAGATGCTCTGAGAGAGTTTGAACATGGGTAGATTATTCTCTTTCCTTTGATCATCATTTTACAACAGTGGTTAACAGATCCTTCAATTGTGGTGCAGTTGATTGCAAAGGGCATCTCCTCTAGATTATGCACGGACTAGCTCATCACAGAATACAATGCCCCTTTTCAGATGCATCTTACTAGATATACTAGGCAGTTGGAGATTGCAGAGGTTTCTAATAAGATTGTGGGTATAAAAGGACCTGAGCTACATACCATAAGAGGCCGCAGGCTATGTTCTTGTATTCAGTGCCCTATTGATTCTTTAGAGGGTAATCTCTGCCTGTTTTTTCAAGCCATTAGTGATCTGGCAGTCCAAAACTTCTTACATCCACAAATTAAACAGTCCACTGAATACTAGGACATGGAAACTGTTTCAGCAAATCGCTGTGGAAAGACAGATTCATCATGCAACGACTACACCTTCTCTGGAACAAACTACTACTCCAGTTCAAACAATGTGATACACTCTGTCTTCCTTAAAGTGTCAGACATTTGGATGGGTATTCACAAATTCACCACAGCATGACTGGCCTATTACTCCTTCAAAAAGCAAGGTAGAGGTCAAGGTTGGGTACTGGAAAGGAAAAAAATGATCACATGGCACAGCTGCCTTATACTTTTTATGGTTCCAAATGTAATCCAGTGTTTGATTCTGTGGGTTATCAACCCACCTAAAGATATACATACATGATCTCAATGAACATACCCTCAACCAGGGTTTACAGCTCTCTTGACATGCTTTAAAAATGATTTTAGTCACAGCAACCAAAGTAAATTATAAGCATTCATTTAAATTCTTCATAACTGCTACCAAAGTACTTTTGGGATGCTCAGTAGCTGTTATTTTGGCAGTTATCAGTTTTGATATCACACCCACTTTCTGAAGAAAAAGTTCTCTGTTAGCTATGAAAATATGTTGAGGAGTCAAACTATATGATTAGGTTTGCTAAAAACATCTTTACAAAACTTGAGAACAAAGCATTTCAAAATTGTATGTAACTAAAGACTTTCTATACCCACATTATTTATTCCTGAAAGGGTATTATTTGTAATGTTCTTTCATGTTTTGCTGAATGAAATATTGTGCTTATTTTCTCTCTCCATCTTATGAAGGAGTGGGAGTGCTTTGTCATAATGAAAAAATAAAACAATATAATGTCTTTCTCAAACTTACTTTTTGAATAATAAAAGTCATAACAGTCCAATTCCTCCAGACAACCCATAGCCACTTCTGTACTTTCCCACACAGGTTCAGTAGCAGCTCTGGCTGCATGTTTTATGTTACGTTATAATGTAATTTACCTCTATATAAAGATTAACAAAGGCTTTCCACTCAGTGTGTGTGTGTGTGTATATATATATATATATATATATATATATATATATATATATATATATATACATATACATATACATATATATATATATATATATATATATATATATATATATATACACACACACACACACACTCGCGCATTTCTGGCATACACATTTTAGGGTGAGGAAGTGTAATTCCTACCAAGATATGCTTACTAAAAACATGTACTGTCAGTTTATTTTGGCAACAAGCAGTAGCCTTATAAGTTCCAATATAAATATGCACTTCTTTGGAAAGCACTTTATATCCCAAAGGAAACAAAAAAATAATTACTGCTATGTGATATTCACTTCTGTAATAAACTGCCTTCTTTTGTTGAAAAGTAATGCTGTGCAAATCTCCCATTTAGATATCTCGTTTCTGATGGTCCTGTGCAGCCTTTAAGGAAATACTCAGAACAGCACTGCTATGGTTTCTTAGGGACCCTACATCACTCAGAATGTCATTTTTTCCCCTGGATCTTGCTTTCTTTAACAAGAAAAAATATTTATTGAATTATCACCTATTACATAGACAATCATACATTTATACAAATGAAAACAAACCATATTGGCATTTAAAGTTGCAAACATTATACTTCACATGTGATTTTCTCTACAGTCATTGACAATCAAACATTACATAGCAAATTCAATTCCTGCCTTCCCTTAAACCTCATTCCTCTTTCAAAACATTATTCTGCATATACGTATTGTTCCCACAGTTCACATTTTTTCTATGTAAGTTGCTCCTACCATTTTCTAAAGGCCCCACTTCCATTTCTTTTCTCTCTGTTACTATATACTCAGAATGGCATCTTGGTAGTTTTGTAGGACTATGCATAATGCATAAAATCAGCACAATACTGAACTTTCTTGCAGTGCTTCACATCCCCCTAATATGGATTCCCTAGCTGGACCCTCAATTCAATGTGATCGTGGATTTACATCACTGGCTTTCTAGACATCTGGTGGCACTTGACATCTCTATTACTAATGTGTGCCTGGTTGAGAAGCTTCATCTTTCATTAGTCAAGTACTGAAGCCATCTCCCTCTCTCTCATACCATGATCTGATTAATCAGAGTGCACTAGTGAAAGCTTCTGCTCAATGTTTATCCGATTTTTTTTCTTTGCTCATTTTTTGCTCTTTCCTCCACTGTCCATCATTTTACCAATCAAGAACCCTGGTACCTGTCCATGCCAGGTCTACCAGCTACTATGCCGGGGCTGGTCATGGAACAAAACATTTGGGGGCTCAACATAGCTATGCATCTGTTGGGGGGAGGTGGTACTTTTTATAGCCTACCCATTTCAATCCTCCTCCCCAATGTGAATCCATGGTTTAGCCTTGGGTGGTGGGCAGGCATGCAATGGATGTGTGTATTCTTCTCTGCTTCTGCAGCAGCTCAGCCATATCTCCATCTTTAAACTCTTCATGTAGGCAAGCCCACCATGTGACATCCCCGGCATACATCAGGGATCGTCACAGAAGACAGCCATGGACTCTCCCACCCACCCCCGGTATGGTAAAAACTATCGCTCTCTGCTGCTGCTTCAGTCATTCAAGCTGCTAATCTAACCTGGGTTGTAGTCTGAGCTTTATCCTTCTATTCCACCTGAGCAACGTATCTGTCTGATTATTGGTATCATACTACCAGCCTTGCTATCATTCTAGATTTACCAACAAGACTTCTCCATATCTTAACTGCTATACTCAGAACACAACATTTGCTATGACCTGGCCTAGGTGTCAATGTTTTGGTCTTTTTGCCAATGCATACCAATCTGTGGTAAAACTTTCCAAAAAGTCCATCTGTGACCATGTTTCTTCTTAGAAATAACATAGCAAGTATATTACGTGTGACTGCATATACTCTTCCTATATGTGAAAAGAAAATGGTCTATTTCTGTTGCAGTAATTTTCTTTTATCTGGGCTCGCATACTTTTTTTTAAAATATTTGCACAGGTCTTCCTGCCGGTCTAGTTTAGGGTGGATGGCAAAGATAAAACAGCATAAAGCATGTTGCATTCTACTTCATAAAGGTTTTAGTTTCTCTGATGTGAAATGTAGTTCACTAACACCCACAGTTTACTCGGGCAACCCATTCCTTGCAGATAGTGTGTTCAAACTGACACGTTGTCCACAAAATGATGAAATCCATAAAACCAGTTCTGACCATTTGGAAAAAAGGCAGCATTACTATGAGAAATCATAGAATTTATGCAAACCATTTCTTATGATGAATGAGTAAGCATTGCTATGAGAAACACACTATCCATCAAAATTGGCCTTCGATGTCTGTCTGTAAGCACTGCCATGCAATAACATGCAATTCCTAAGGTGCAGGTTTGTTCTGCATTATTTACATACAGTACATCCCTGGGCTAGGTCTTTAGCTCTACCAGACCACAAAGCACAGTGTCACTGGTGAAACGATCTTCCGGTTACAATGTCTCAGAGCTGCCAATTCCACCATCATGGACTTCAAGTTCTTGGAAATCACCTTCTTGTCTTTATTTATTTATTTGCAGTTTGTTTTCCAGGATAGTCCATTGGGCTACAAGGAGCCAATTTTCAATGGCGCCCTGGGGAGAAAAACTCCAGAGAAATACAAATGCATAGTACAGAAAGAGCACCAAGTCCATAACATACATTTCAATTAAATGTTAAATACATATTTTGTACAGTACAAACCCATACTGCACAATTCAAATAGATGTTACATAATACAGAAATAAAAAAAGATTTTAATTAGGAAAATTACATCAGGTCTTCACAATTGAAGTGTTTTGGTACAGCTGTAATAGTTCCTTTCTTGACACTAAAGCAGGTTGTAAAAGACCACTATTATTAGGCCACTAAACTACAACTAGGCCATAGACTTTTGACACCAGTAGTTCATTCCTAGCTTCTCTTCTGATTTTTCTGTTTCTGTGCAATAGGTGTCACTACATACATATAGTACAGCTTAAATAGATTACAAATATAGGGTTCCTTTGGTCTCTCATACTGTAGTCTACATAATTCATTATGATCATCATGTGCCTTAACCTCTCTGCATTCACTGTTGGAAAACTACACTCAAATTAGGAATGATCACTAAAGTCTGCCTGCAGTCTTTCAAAAGATTCTGTTTTTTCAGCTGACAGTTATGATCAGAGGTTAGTGGTCCATTACCATTGCAAACTTTCTTCCAAACAAATGACAGTAGAAAGTACAGTTGTGTACACTTACCATAAATGTAGATGTTCGACTGTATTCCCTGTTGCAGTCATTACATTTGGGCAATCCTGCTGGCAGGTTGCCCTCAGTCGGCCTGAATTCCAAAGTCTTGGGTCCTGTGTCGGCTGTCATCGCCCCTTCACTGACATCAGGTCGTCGGGGGTATAAAAGAAGCAGTCGACACCATTTTCTTTATTTTTTTCTTGCCCCAAATGTCAGGTGCCCCCTAAAAGGGTAGCCAAAATTTACATGTACATATATATAAAATTACATGTAGCAATATAAACTTTACCTTCATCCACAAGCAAATACACCACATAGGTTCCATCAGAACAAAAGGGGGGATGGCGGGTGGGAAGCCTGGACTGCAACAGTGAATACACTCGAACATCTACATTTATGGTAAGTGTACACAACTGTTCTATGTTCTTCGTGTTTCACTGTTGCAGTCATTACATTTGGGTAGATTCCCAAAGCTATGGTTGGGAGGCTGGAGCCAAACAGCATTAGGAGCGGCTATGAGACCCTGCAAAACTGCAGTGGCAAAGCCTGCCCTGGATTTAGAATAGAGTGGCAGATGATAGTGCTTTGTAAAGGTGTGCACTGAACTCCAAGTAGCTGCCTCTAAAATGTCCTTGGTTGGTACTCCCCTGAGAAAGACTGCTGAAGTGGCTGCAGCTCTGGTGGAATGTGGTCTAATCCCCTTAGGCACTGGCTTGCCATGGTATAAGTAGCAGTACCGAATGCAGTAGCCTATCCACTTTGAAATAGTATGCTTTGAGATAGTCTTTCCTTATGATCCTGCAGCATATGCCACTAGTAACTGCTCCGTCTTTCTGAAAACTTTGGTTCTGTCCAAATAGAATTTAAACTGTATGTGTACGTCCAAAGAATGCAGAATTCTTTCCCCCTTGTTCTGTGGATTTGGATAAAAAGTTGGCAGATGAATGGTTTGGTTAAGAGCCACACTAGACACCACTTTAGGCATTAATGTTGGGTTTGTCCTCAGGGAGACCCTGCCCAGATAAAAAAAATGATAAAAGGTTCCACAGCCATGAGTGCCTGTAGCTCTGAGACCCGTCTTGCAGAAGTTATTGCTAGGAGCAGAGCTGTTTTCCCAAGATAAAACTTTATATCAGCAGTAGCAGCTGGCTCAAAAGGAGGCAGGGTGAGTTTTTCCAAGACATAGTTGAGGTCCCATGCAGGCATTGGTGATCTCCTTGGAGGCCTTACATTTTTGGCTCCTCTGAGGTACTGTTTTAATAAGGGAAAAGATTGGTGGCTCTGCATTGTAATGAGCCGAAATGGCAGAGGCACGAATTTTAATAGATGAGAAAGATAGGCCTTTGTCCAGCATCTCAGTTAAGTATTGTAAAATCTGATAAATATTTGGCACAGCTGTATCTGTTCCTTGTGCCTGGTTCCAAGCACAGAATCTCTTCCATTTTCCAGCATAAGATTTTCTAGTACTAGGCCTTCTGGCTTCCAAAATGACATCTATCACAGCTTTGCTGAGAGGTGTGTTTTGTATGACTACATTATCCTCTATGCTGCCAGGTTTAAAGTCCTGAGTTGGCTGTGCAGGATCTGACTGTTTTGCTGGGACAATAGATGCGGTACTTGAGGTAAGGTCCAAGCTGGGCATTGAGACAAGCTCCTTAATATTGGGTACCAGTGCTGGTGGGGCCAGTCTGGTGCAATCAGCATCATCTTTGGCTTTTCCTGTCTGACCTTTAGGAGTACCTTGGGGAGGACAGACAGAGGGGGAAAAGGCATATACTTTATTTACTTATTTTACATTTGTTGACCGGGATAGTCCGACTGGATGCATGTCCATTTTCAGCGGAGGCCCGGGGAGAAAAGCTCCAAGGGTAAGCAGATACAGCATTACATAATACCAGCATTACATATTACAAACAGACTATTTACAGAGATTACATAAGTAAGGAAGTTAAACAAGTTCCACAAGTTACAGTTAATCCTGATCACAAGTCAGGATTAAATTAAATTACACAGTAAACTGGTTAACAGATTTTTACACATTCTAGAGAGAGTTAGCCAGGCTTGATACATTGACATAGCCAGTTAAGTGACAAATGTTGTTTGAGTCTAGTTTTAAATTAACCTAAGATGGAAAGTAAGGTAATATCAGCTGGAAGAGAGTTCCAGGATCTACTTCCAGGATCTACTTACAGAGTTTGCAAAGAGAGAATCACCGGCTGTGTTATTAATTTTGCTAGTCTGAATTAGTAGTTTGTTAGAGGATTGAAGCGGTCTAGGATTGTTATAGGGGGTGATAATATTTTTAAGTGCAGGAGTATTGTCCGGATTAGAGAGGATTTTATAGGCCATAATCAGTTGGTTATACTGGATTAGGCTGGGTAGTTCAAGCCACCAAAGCTGATTTAGATTGATGCAATGATGTGTCCTAAAAGGCAGCCCAGTGGCAAACCTGGCAATGTGGTTGTAGCAAATTGAGAGTTTGTTAAGGACAGTCTTGTTTAAATTCGAGAGTAGAGAGGATGCATACAGAAGGGTTGAAAGAAGGTGAGAGCAAGCTATGGCAATTTTAGCTGAAGGGGTTAGGAAGGCTTTTATTCTGTAAAGTGACCCTAGTTTTTTATTGATGGTTTTGATAGTTTGGTTAACGTGTAGGTCAAATTTTAGATTATTGTCTATGATGACACCTAATAGTTTTGTAGATGGGTCAGGGGAGATTATTGTGCCATCATTTGATTTTATGGTAAAGGTGAAAACGGTAGACCTATGCGTTGGTGAACATAACAGCATTTTAATTTTTTTGGGATTTAGGATCAGACGATGTTCAGAAAGCCAGTTTTCTATTGTATTAAAGGTGGTCTGGGTAGCTGACCATAACTCTACTGGAGATGTGGCTGAGCAAATCAGAGTAGAGTCATCAGCATATTGGATACAGCTGACTTTTGGGATGACAGTATAAAGGTCGTTAATGAAGATGAAGAAAGGCAAGGGCCCTAGTATAGAGCCTTGTGGTACTCCAAGGGTGTTAGGTAGAAGGTTAGAGAGTTTGTTCTGCCAGAGGACAGCCTGCTGTCGACCATTCAGGTAGGATTGAAACCATTGGAGGGCTCCAGTATCTAGACAGAATGTTTGCAGGGTGTGGATTAAAAGTTGGTGATCAACCATATCGAAAGCCTTGGAAAGATCCAGAAAGAGGGCTGAGGATATATAATTATTGTTGCGATTATGGTTTATGGTAATAGTAAAGGCTAAAGTAGTGCTGTGATGAGGATGGAAGCCATGCTGAGTGTCTGCCATAAGGCGATTTTGGATTAGGTGGTGCATGAGTTGTCTATGAATACATTTTTCCATAATCTTTGCAAGTGGAGAGAGTATAGCTATTGGCCTATAATTGGAGAATTCAGTAGAGCTGCCTCCATTGTGAAGTGGGATTACATAGGATATTTTCCAGATGGTGGGAATTTTAGCTTCTACTATGGTTTGATTGATTAGTATTGAGACAGGGTAAGCAATAGCATCAGCTGATTTTTGTAGGTACTCGGCAGGGAGTTGATCAGCAGAAAGTGTAGTGGGTTTTAATTTTTTGATCAAGGTACGGATAAGTGAAGTGGTGACTAGTTGGAAGCTGAACGCAAGTAGGTTTCTAGGGGTGCTACTTTCAGGACCAGGGGAGCTAGGAGGTAGTTTGCTAGCTAGGGCTTGAACTGGTAGTTTGCTAGCTAGGGCTTGAATTGTCTCAGTAAAGAATTGGTTAAAACTATCAGAAACATCTTCAGGGGTTTTATCAATAGTAGTAGCAGGGATTGGGGCTGAAGTTTGTCCAGGATGTAGTAGATTATTTAAACCTGCCCAAAACTTCTGAGGGTTATTTTGATTTACTGTCTGTAAATTACAGTAGTATTGTTTTTTTGTCTTGTAAAATTGATTTTTTGGTTTCGTTCCTGGATTGCCTGTATTTAATGTGATCTTGAGGGTCTTTAGAAGAACGCCATAAAGCCCATGCTTTGTTTCTAAGGGTCATTTTGAGTTTAGACTCTATAGAAAGCCATGGTGCAGTTTTTGCCTTGGTTCTCTTTGAACTAACAGGTGCATGCAAATCAAGGATCTCAAGGAATTTGTTGTTAAAAGTATGCTACTGCTTCCTCTAAGGGGAGGTGTTTTAGAATAGACCAATTACATGAGTTTAGTTCTTGTTGGAATTTGGCAGGGTCAACGTTTTTATTATTTCTAACCTTTCCGAGTAAGGGTTGTTGGGAATTAATGGTTTTGTGCTTAATTACATATGTGAGAAGGTGATCGCTTAGGCCATTAAGGAGGGTACCAGAAGCGTACAGTTGGGGGTGACTGTTTATGAGTACCCAGTCAAGTATACTTTCTTTTTGGTTGGGTTTACCTATCCTGGTAGGGGTGGATATGATTTGTGCAAATGCATGCAGGTTAATATGGGTGGTTGGGGATTCTGAGGAACAGGTGCCCCAGTCTATGTTAAAGTCTCCAAGTAGTAGGGTTTCTGATAGGTTTTTCCAGCTGAAGGATAGGGCGTCACTTTCCATGCTTGTCTGTAATAATTCCTTGTGCAGAATCTCTTTAGTTGGTAGTTGTGAGGAGAGGCAAATAGATCTATGTCCGGGCAATCCCATTTCCTTGTTATCATGCTGAAGACTTGTGGATCCAGCTGCCACTCGTGGGGATCCGTGAGGTTTCTGCTTAGTTCGTCTGCCAGAGTATTTTTCCTTCCTGGCAGGAATTGTGCCTGCAGATGTACGGTAAGTCAATGCTGCGTCTCACAAACTCATGGCTAGTCTGCAAAGGGGGTAAGAATGTGTGCCCCCCTGCTTGTTTATATACCACATGACCATGGTATTGTCTGTCTTTATCAGTAGTTGTCCTGGATGAAGTAGGTCCTTGAAGGCCATCAGGACATTTTGAACAACTAGCATCTGTTTTTGATTGATATGTAGATGCATTTGGTTTGAGGTCCATGTTCCCTGAATGCATCTTCCTGCCATGTGGGCCCCCCAGGCATAATCTGATGCATCCATTGATAGTGTCTGCCTGGCTGAGGGTAATGTGAATGGCTGTCCCTTGTTTTGGTGACAAGCCTTTGCCCACCATCGAAACTCCTGTTGCAGGCAGGGAATGAGAGTAATTCTAGTTTCCAGGCTGTGGCAATGTTGAGTCAAAACACTTTTTAGGTACCACTGAAGTTTCCTCATATGCAATCTTACATATGGAATGAGTAGGATGCAGAATGCTATGAAGCCCAAAGCCTGCAGAATTTTTCTTGCAGATAACTGGAGCTTTGTTTCTAACATTTTGAAATAGGTAGTCAGTTGCCTTTGTTTGTCTGGTGTGAGATAAGCCATCTGGGCAGTTGTATTTAAGCTTGCACCCAGGAATATTATCTCTTGAGAGGGTATTAGTTTTGATTTCTTTTCATTGACTGTGTACCCTAGGCATGTTAGAAGTTTTTTTCACAAACGCCAGATGCTGTAGAAGGATGTCCTTGTTCTCTGCTTGAATGAGACAGTCTTCCAAGTAAGGATATATTTGTATTCCTCTTAGTCTGCAGAATGCAATTACTGGTGCCAGGCACTTTGTAAAGACCCTGGGCGCAGTAGATAAGCCAAAGGCCAGTGCAGAGAATTGGTAATGCATTGAGCCAGCCTTGAATCTGAGGTATCTTCTGCATATTTGTCTGATTGGGACATGCAGATATGCCTCTTTTAGGTCTAAAGTTACAAGCCAAGCGTTCTTGCCCAGCATGGGCAGAAGCTGCTGCAAAGTCAACATTTTGAATTTTGGTATATCCAGGAATGTGTTGAGAATCGATAGGTCCAGTATTGGCCTCCAGGCTTTGTCCTTTCTGGGAACCAAGAACAGTTGAGTAAAATCCTTGTCCCCGCTCTTGCTCTGGCACTTGTTGAATGGCCCTCATGTCCATGAAGGATGAGACTTGTTTTTGTGCCTCTGCTCATTGATTTTTTGGCAGATCTGGCCAGCCGTTTGCCTTTGGCAGGGTATGGAAATGGAACTTGTAGCCCTATGACACGATATTTAGAACCCACTTGTCCTGGGTTATAATGTGCCAATTTTGAGAAAAAGTGCAAATTTTCCTCCCAAGGGTGCTGCCAGGAAATAAGTGCTTGGTGCAGGCAGAGGGAAGTCATTGGGACCATTTCCTGTAAGGTTGTGATTTGTCTTCTCCACTTTTGGAGGTAGAAGCACCCCATTGCTTTGACCTGTATGAACCTTGCGCCTGAGATCTGCCTCTAGGGCATCTGGGTCTGCCCCTTTGAGGTCTGTCTGACACAGGAAAGGACCAATTCTTTGTTGGCCAGTGTTTACTAAACCTAGGCGGCTGTACTTGTAAGAAATCTTTGACCGTTTGCATATATTTAGCCTCGTCCTCCATTTTCTTTAACACCTCTTCTGCGTTAACACCAAACAAAGCATCATGCTGTAAAGGTGCATCTAGTAATTTAACTTTAACATAATCAGGCAGACTTTGTTCCTTTAACCAAGCATGCCTTCTAATTACAGAACCTGTAACTGCGGCCCTGCATAAGGCCTCTAAAGAGTAAAATTCACATTGCAAAGTATGCTTTCCAACTTGTTCAGCTGCATGCAATATATCCTGCATTTCTTTGTTTTCTGCACATCCAGAGTTTAACAACATTTTCTGTTTAAGCAATGCCAAGACATGTTGCTGATATTTGAGCATATGAAACTAAGGCCCTTATAGCCAAGGTAGCAGATGTTTAAACCTTTTTTCCCCATCTATCCAGTGCCCTAGAATCCCTGTCAGAAGGGGTAGGGTTTTTTTGCAGCAGAAGCCTCAACTCCCTTGGGACCCTGAAAGATAGTTTCTGGGTCTGCAGCAGGGATTTTAAAAAGGAATTTATGAGAGTCAGGAACCCTGTAATATCTATCTGTCAGGCTTATCAGGAGCTGGAGGCAAGGAGTCAGGAGTAAGGCTAGACTCTGAAAACACATCATCTACAATGTCTAATACAGGAGGGATGGCTAGTGGCTTGTGCTGAGGTAGTAACAGGAAATCCCTGAGCCTCTTTTCAGATTCTGAAAAATCTTGGCTCTCCCAGTGGAAATGCTCCTTCATGGTATGTAAGGTTTCCCCAAAGGAATAGTCTTCAGGAGGAGAAGCTGAAGGAATGGAGTCTTCAGCAACAGAATCCTCATGGGGGGGGGGGGGGGGATATTCCTGATCAGAAGAGGAATCAGAAGAAATGGAAACCTGATCTGAAGATTCACAGTCAGTCTCTTGCCTAGGCTGCTTATCAGGAGGGGGATGGGAACCCCTGATCAAGGTAATCAAGTCTTCGGCCATTTTGAGCATCTGTTTTTTGGGCATGGAGGCCTGTCCACGTGGCTGTTGAGTTTGCTTCTTTGTCTTTGAAGGTGCTTTAGTCTTTGCCTTTGAAGTCAGTTTAATGTATAGATGTTTGGGTCTGAATACACCCTCAGAAGCCGGTGCCTGCTCAGCGGCTCCGGACCCATCTGAAGGATTAGCGTCCGAGGCTCCAATACCTTGAGTTTCCAGCGGCACGGCCGAATCCATGTGGGCGTTGGTAGCGGCCTGCGACTCTAAAGTAGTGGTCGTCAGGGGCTGAAAAGCGCCTCACTGAGAACTGGCGACTGGCTTAGGAGAAGCTTCATCGTCAGTTTTTGGTCTCGGCTGTCTTTCTTTGTCTTTGCGTTTTTTGTGAACTCCGGTAGTCGGATGGCTTTCCGATGACATTTCTGGATAATTAAACCTGCGTCCAAAGTAGTTTAAAGCAAAATCATACTGACGCTTAATAGTGCGTTGGTTAAATCTAGCACAAAACCGACAACCCAGAAAGTTATGATCAGGGCCTAGGCAAGGAATACAGTAAGAATGAAAGTCCTTATGAGGTATTTGCTTCCCACAAGAAATACAATTATTAACTTTTTTCTGACATCGGTTCTGGAGCAAGAAAAAAGTTTCCCCAACGGGTTACTTAGCTTTATAGAAGACTTCGGATCTGAAATTCGAACTAGAAAATCTCAGGATTCGGCCGACCAGCGCTTGCGAATTGCTTCTGCTTCAGGCACTGCGCGGCAAGAAAGACTAAAAAAAATGGCATCGGCTGCTTCTTTTATACCCCTGATGACCTGACGTCGGGGAAGTGGCGACGACAGTCGAAGCAGGACCCAAGACTTTGGAATTCAGGCCGACTGAGGGCAACCTGCCAGCAGAATTACCCAAATGTAATGACTGCAACAGTGAAACACGAAGAACATCTTGCATACAAGGCTAACAGCTGATTACTTATTCAAGAAATACATTTCCCAAGTGTTCACTAATCAGCAGTGTATAACTGCAATAGGTATTTCATTTTTATCAATGAACTTGTATAAAAAATGGCAACAACAATATAAGGCAAAACATCACAGGCTAAGTGTGTAGCCATGATCAAGTGGGTGAGTCACCACTTTGTCAGACACATGCATGTCCTTAATTGCCCTGAAAGCCCATGCTCAGAAGTTAATCCATTCCCAGGCTAACTCTGTAATGATGCATTTTGCAAGCCTAATAATGTTGACAAGATAAGCAAGATCATAGTTCACCAGTGACACTTGTGCAACACTTGTCTTACTTTCTCAGTCCATTCCTGTCAGTTATAGGACTACTGTGGGATTTTCATAGAAATGTTTGCATTTCTCTCTTCTAACTCTGATTCTGTATTCCTTTAGCTAATCAGGGACATTTATCAAATTACTTAGGTGGTCTCTATCATTATAATCTGTTCCCAGTATATCATGGAGGAATAGTGAGAACTTCCTTACAGAACTGTGTTCATTTTCTTTTTACCAAATAGCTGGTGCAAATGCCACACGGGGGGTGGGGGGGTGCTTACCTCCCTGCTTAAACCGTTCAGGTATTTTTTTCTTTGTTTTATTACATTTTCAAACTTTTAAAAGTTTGATCATGTGGTGTCGACCATATGACGTTCGAACTTGTAAATCTGATTATGTAATACAGATGCTCGTGAACCAGATGGGCACTGCCAAGGATTCACAGTACAGTATGGCTTAATACAAAGACTCCATCCTTTAATATACAGATGACGGCTACAGTTCACATGACTCTCACTCAAAAAGAATTGATGGGCCACAGGGTTATTTTTGCCTGGGAACAAAGTGGTGCACTGGATGACAGACAAAGGCAGGGGCTCAATGATCAGTGCAGGAGGCGCAGCCAAAAAAAACATTTCAACAAACACTTTCATCAAATGACAGCATTCCTTTCAACTGCCCTTGACTGTAGGGAACCTCTCTGATTTCTGATTAATAGTTTTCTACATCAGAAAATGACAGTGAAGGCAAAGTAAAGCTTACACTCTCAAAATAATGTCAGACATTGGGGTTAATAGCTCATTACTTTTTAGGAAATGTGTCGTATCAACTTTCTAAATGAAAAAAAAGTGCATATATGTAAAAATATCCTCAGTTTTGCACTTTTGTTCTCAAATAATTCCTGGTTTATGCAAGAGGACTAGTGGTATTGATGGCAACTGACATAAGTGGTAGTGCTGGGGGGAACAAACATCAACAGTAACATCCGCCTGGGCAGAGACACCTCAGGAACCCAGTGATACGAGTATAGAAATTAAATGATGGGAACTGCTGAACTTAGCTGACTAAAGAAATGAAAGGGCTTATGTAGCCAACAATAAGGTATGATCTCATTTTATTTTTATAAACATGAACTATACTCCGATATGGAACAGCTGACACATCCTCAGACTTTTAAGGTGAAATGTCAACATTTCTATGTTAGTTACTCTTTAAATCTGCAAGGTTTCAGGTACAGCTACTGCAGGCCATCATCTCACAGTGTAATTACAGAGCAGACAGAAGGTTACGTTAAATATAAATGCAAAATGAAAGGCTTCCTCAGGCTACTAAAACACTTTTTCTTCCTGACTTCCTCTAGATAAACAAATACTGGAGCTTATTTCAGCAAAAAGATTTTAAAAGTGAAAAAAAAAAAAAATAGCATCCCATAACTTCCCTAGTAACACAACATCTAGGGTGACAGCTTTCATTAGACTGGGCTGCAGGACATTTACATGCACAAAACAAAGACAGACAGGCCAGTATAAGAACAAAAACCTTTCTAAGAAATTATGCAAACTAGGCAGTCAGGCTACCCAACATGCTAGGGCCATGCTGTGCTCTAAGATGCCACAAAATTCTTCTTTTTATTTTCAGCAGGCAGAGCAGCCTAAATCTATGACTTAGAAGCAAACAAGGATGCATAAATCTATACAAACCTAGCTTAAGTGAAAATGGGCTGACCACATTCTTGAAACTTACATCTGGATGTTCAAAAGGCTTATATGGGGAAAATGAAAAACTATGGCAAGAATAAGTGATAATAAAGTTGGTAAGTGTGCGCATACAGTTTTATTTAACAACTGAAGCATCAATTACAATAAGACTTTGAATGTTTGGGTCTTTGAAATGAAAACTATCTAGCTGTTTCTTTTGTGGCAGCTGCTCAAAGAGATGTTTTTCGATTGCAGTTTACCAAGCCATACACTTTAAAAGTTGTATTTCTAAAAAGCACCACCTGCCAAGAAGTAAAAAGTCACTTCCTACACATGGATGGATCTCCAATCTACTCCCCAGCCTCAAGGGTTCAGAGGTAGTTATTAAGCCTGCATATCGGTGACTACTGAAGAGCTAAGCTCAAATTTCCAGTTACTCCAAAATACTGTCTGATTAAGTGATTTATTCAAAGTCACACAGTAGGCAAATGACAGATGAGGGAATCAAACCCTGTACTGCAGGGACTACAGCCATAGTCGGCTTTAGGCACCAGCAAACCCTGCAGTCGCTGGGGGCCCAAACAGCAGCAAATTGTCTTATCCTGATATTTTGTAACACGTCTGTCAAATCAACAGAAACTGCTACAACATTCTTGAATACTTAATAAACCACATGACATGGATAATAACTCTTACTCAAATCTTCTTTAAAATTCAAAGATATTTGTGGTAGTAGTAACTGTATTCTGTCAAGTAACAATCACTGACATTGTGCCCCTGGCTTAGTTAAATCCTGCTGTTGGACATGTTCTCCAATAAAACTATCTTCATATCCAGCTTTAGTCCCCGTGGATGCAGGGGGCCCCCCTTAATCATCCTTTACTATGTGGGGGCCCCACAAAAGCTGCTGCTGGCTGGGGAAAATGAGGAAGAAGAAATGTATTAATTTCCTAATTATTCCTCATTAAAATGAACAGGGCTGTTATATGACCCTGTTAGGATGAAGTTGATAATGGACATGAGCAAGGTAAGCACTACAGAGATCAGCAGCCCAAAGTGACTTATCTCAGTGCAAATTATGTTTTAAGAAGAGCTGATACTTCTGATCATCAGGGATGGTTTTCTCTTTCAGGGAGTTTTATGAATAAAAGCAGAACACCAGAAACTACAACTCTCAATTTCTTTGCTTAAGAATTCAGTGCAATCTCAAAAATAATAAAATAATGGCTCCGAATCAGGACTACATTTGAAACAGTACTCTAATTTGCTTAAAAAGTTAATCGAATAACACCTTTTTCATCAACACATATTTTTGGACAACAAGTGTAAAACTCATATGTCTGGATTGATTGACTGTTTGTAATCTTGAATGATTTACCAGCAAATAAAACTTTTTACGAAGGAGAAAGCAAACCGCAGTGGTGGTGCTGTGGTAGCGTTGTCGCCTCACAGTAAGACTCTGTCCGGTTCGATTCTCAGCTAGAGCGTCTTCTGCGTGGAGACATACGTGAATGGGCGTACCTTCGTTGAAGGTTGTGTGTGAGGCCTGGCAAGCTGGTACATAAAAATCAACTGCCAATCATTAGCGGACCGGAGTTCCGCTGTGGCGACCCCTAGCCGGGAAAAGCCGAAGGACACAAACAAACGAAGGAGAAAGCAAATGTATGAACAAAATCAGGGAAGGTCTGTGAAATCAGGGACAGTGACAGGTATGCATTACTGCCCAATGAGGTAAATAAGTGACGGACCCCTGCTGCTGTTTGACAACTGCTAGACAGCAGTTAATGATCTGGTGTGGCAGTACCAGTGTTGCT